>NC_135499.1:26032736-26192736 GCF_052857255.1 Amblyomma americanum | reverse complement strand
ACTCAGGCAATGAGGGACGCCGTTGTGAAGGACTCAGGAAATTTCGACCACCTGGGGTTCTTTAACGTGCACTGACATCGCACAGTACACGGGCCTCTAGAATTTCGCCTCCATCGAAATTCGACCGCCGCGGCCGGGATCGAACCCGCGTCTTTCGGGTCAGCAGCCAAGCACCATAACCACTTAGCCGCCGCGGCAGCACTATCGCAGTAAAAAATATATAAAAAAATATGTGATAGCCTCCTCATGCAAGAACACAAGATATGTGGCGTTTGTTAATAAATTGTGATGGACGCCATGCATAACTCATAATGATATCAGAAATGAAGTACCATTTTTAAGAATTCGGTGGACTGCACAAATCGTCACCGGCCAGCATGGTTCCTGCGCGGCGAGAGCTCCTTCAGCCGAATATAGCTGTGCCCATAGACAGAATATGGTGAGGAAATTTAACGTGTTTTCTACTGTGAAGAAAATGAAGATAAGGGGAAGATACCATCGGAAGCGTATCGAGAAGAGCCACAGGGTGTCGCATGGCAAGGAACCCGGCAGCGCGGCTATCATTTCTGCTCTTTGCCTATGCACATTACAAATGTGCGCCTCATGTGTGTAGAATACTGGGTGACCAGAGTTCATATATATTGCGCAAAAATATCTGGAAATCCATATGCTTTCAGTTTATATTCCATTGCGTGTCATTATTCTGTCCACATTGTTTCCTCATCATTTTCTTATTATGTGCGTGTTCAAATGGAGTCCATATAAAGCTTGTGCTATTTTTACGTGTAAAATCTCCGAACCGGCCTTTACAAACAAAGTGCCGACAACATTTGTGTCACCAACGGTTTCTGTCGTTCGCCACGTTTTGCCTAACCTTGCTCGCGTGGTTAAAAATGCGTTCTGTAGCACCTAGATAAGGCAAGTGCACTGCAAGAATTAAAAGCAAATGTAACCGTAGACGGTGCCGACCTGCTAAATTTATAAGTAGGTTACCAATGCAACCTCCAACTGAGACTGTTAAGAAGCAAATGTCGTACGCGCGGCGGTCAGCTTCTCGCTACTTATTGACAACCTTTCCTAGGAACCTATGCAGCACTTTATATATGTGTTTTCCATGTCGTCTTTATGGGCTCCGTGTCCCATGTGGGTTCCATACGAGCGTTACAGAGAGATACGGAATTATGGAAATTGTGATATGCAATGTATCACTTTAAGTTTTGGCGCCTTGTTACCACACCTGTGTCGCGCAGTTGACTGCATACATCTCGCACCCGCAGAGACATCGAAGTCAAAATGATTCGCTGCCTGGACGGCACGCTCGGCGGCGCCTGTGGAGAGCGGCCTGATCTCCAGGGCACCCGGAACTTGGTGAGCGCTCTTCTGAGCACCGCCGACTGCAGCGTCGCCGCCGCACGCAGCAGCAGTGCCGGCGGCCGTGTGGCTGCATTCCTGACGCTGCCCGTCGCCGTCGCGGCGGCGCTGGCACTACGGCTGCCCTTCTAGGGCCGCATGAGGCCTCTCTCCTTGTCACAAAGTACTGCAAATAAATACTCCCATTCATAAGCCGCGGCCTTGCACCTTACCATACGCGCTCAGGCATTCCCCCGAGGAGATGCCCATATTATTCCTTCCTGTTGCAAGTCCCGTACACCAAGCGCAACGCAGGCTGGAGCTGACTTCTGAGACATCTTTTGAAATGTATCTACTCCAGCTCATATTGCCAGTGTGCAGTGCATGTGGACGACCAGAGCCTGATCTGCATCAAAATGGATTCAAGAAACCGCCTATACAGGCAACCCCGCCGATGTAGGGAGCTGTAGTGTAGGCAGCGCCCGGACTCTGCTCCGTCTTCGCTTCTGCACGCGGGAACTCCAGGCTATGCCGCGTGCCTCGCGACTATGGTGCACGCTCAGCCTTTCCAGCGCGTGGTGGACATCAAGAAGAGGAAGAGGCGCGGGGCGGCAAAGGCGAGCTGGTAACGATCATTTTTCATACAACACTGGACAAAGGTAGAAAGAGGACAGGCGCACACTTTCAGGGGTATTTTTGTTCGCACGGTACATAATCACACCTACGCGCAGCTGTAATCTAAGAGCAAAATGCATACACAAGAGGGCAAAAATTACGCAATACACACGATTCTCTGCGTAAAACTTTAAACAACATCTGCTATCCTTCGTAGGATGGTAGCGTGTCACTTCCTTGATAAAATTAGTAACGTCTTTATTTATGCCCACTGCGGCCGCGGCACGGAGTTTCATCTGCGATGGATCGCAGAAAGAAGACAGGCTGCATGGCATATCACAACCCGACACATGGAGACAGCGTGTTTTTAGGTCATGTTTTTCTTGTCACTATTCGTACCACCTAAGCAGATACTCTGGTGCGACGTCATCCATGTTGCAAAAGAGAGGTGTTAAAGTCTGTTTGAAATTGTACAATCTGTGAAACAACTCAAAAACGGCAAAGTGGCTCCCCAGACCAAGAGTCAAGAAGGAACTCATGCGGCCAAAAGCAAGGATTTAACGTTTAACGCAGACTTAATAGGATTTATTTAAAATTTCGCTTCATACCTTCCTATGGTGGCCAAGGTCAGCGCTCTTGCACAGATATTTGATAAGGTCGGTGACATTAAAGAATCATTGCAAATAATCTCTGACAAGCATGATACCATGCTAAAAGTAAGGTTGACACGCATTGCTGAGACGTTGTTTTCTTCCAGTTTCAAGTTGAGGCTATTGAATTGGAAAATGCACACGACACGAAGCAACTTAAAAAGCAGCTCAATGAATTGCACCAGCATAGTAGACGCGAAAATATGGAACTGTATTGTGTGACAGCAGAGGCTCATGAAAATCTGGTTAACTGGCCTGATCTGGTTGACTGGAAGTGGAATGGCCTGGCCAAGAAACTCGAGCTTCCACAGATCTCTAACGGTGATCTTGAAGCTCTGCGTCCTGCTAGATCTCGACGAGAGAAAGAATCTAGAGTATCAACCCATATGTAAATGAAAAATGCATGCAGTGTCTGCCAACCCTAATGACTGACGCCTTAGACATGTGCTTGGTTGATAACTTGACACCATTGAATAAGCGGCTACTGTGGTGGGAAACCAAGAAAGCTAAATAAAACAACTCTGCCATTATGAGGCAGAAAAACGGGCAAAAGGCTCAACTCTTCAACGCCATTCGCATAGGAGACGAAAGTTGTCCCAATAAAATTGACTGACAGCTTTCCTTTCCTCGCTCTTGGAGTACACAGTTACATGGGATGCCAGGCGTAACACGTGACTGCGTTTATTATAATTCTACTTTTTTTGCGGTCTTGAAATCTGTTAAAAGAAAACAGTCGGTTTTTTTTCGTTTTATCACGTGAACGTGCGTAGCTTAAAGGATATGAATACGGAATTGAATAGTTTCGTATCTTCCTTAAAGCACAGTTTCCACGCATTGGCATTCAACGAATCCTGGTATGTAGACATTGCTGGCATTGGCCACTTCAAAGAATGCAAGTGCGAAATGTTGTCTATAAAAACGAAGAAAGGCGCTGGAATCGCCCTGGTTGTTTAAAACATTATTTCATATCAGACTATATAAGAGTATAGATGTTCAATTCTCATTGTGAATCGCTCTGTACCAAAAAAAAGCGCTTTTGCATTGATTTTTGGGATTCAGCCCCACTCTGCATCTCTACAGGAATTTTATTGTTCCCTTGATAATATGCTATATATCCTTCGCTCTGAAATGAAACTGGTTGTCATTATGGGCAATTGTAATACCAACACGTTTGTAACCGTTACCCGCAAGAATTGATTTTCTCGACATGTCTTGACACGCCTTGTTATAATGTTAATGTGCCTACCCGTATTTCAAGCTCTGATGGGGCGCTGGTGATTTATAATAATAATAATAATAATAATAATAATAATAATAATAATAGTAATAATAATAATAGGTTTACTTCCATCAGATCAAATACAATTTGATGAAGGAGGGGAGAAAAAAAGCGGCATTCCGCTTGACAGAGTTCTCACCTCCTTTTCAGGTGGCAGTGACAGGGACGAGAAACAATTTTTTTTAGCATAACAGTCAGCTTCAATATACAATAGTATACAGTCAAGAAAATAAACACCATAGTGTGCGCATTCAAACCGAAATACAAGGAATTATAAAAAACGAAATAAAATAGGCGACTAAGCATCAAACAACAAATAAGAGTAGAAGGTCCATCATACAAAACGTTTGATGTATTAGTGGTAACTGAGATGAACAAGAATATTTAGCAGAGAGGAGAGAGTAATATAGGGAAAGCTAACGTTAGCTTCAATTAGCTTGTTTAGCGTGAACGGTAAATGATAATTAACCATCTGACGGCCATAGTTGGTTCTTGTAAATGGTAAAACCCACTGTTTATGGCGGTGCGGATAGGGCGAATCAGACTGATGCAAACGGGCCAGGGAGAAAATGGTGTCGATACGTCGTTTTTTCTCAACTTTATATAGGCGCAACAGTCTATAAGCATAAAGATTTAGTACTGTAATGATGCCGAGGGTAGTTATCAGATTCTGGGTTGTGTGTCTGCTGGGTAAGTCATAGACTATACGAAGGGATTTTTTTTTGAAGCACCAATATCCTTTCTATATTAGAATGTGTTGTTGTCGACCATAGTAATGTACTGTAATTTAGGTGAGAGCAGAATAAAGAATTATATAAGGCAAGTTTGAATTTTTTCGGTAAAATGTTTCTGTGACGCGATAGGAAGCCCACAACCTTAGATGCCTACAGCATGACGTAATTAACATGGTCATCCCATTGCATGTTTTCTTGAAGATAAACATCCAACGATTTAAATTATTTTAATGTTTCACTTAATTGCGATTTGTAAAGCAAACCTATTTCTGTGCTACAAGTTTCATTCTTCGGACGGAAAACTACAGCTTTAGTTTTTGTCATGTTTATTGAGAGGGAATTCATATCTGACCATTCTGCTAGTTTTTCCGGAATTCGATTAGCATGCATGCTTAGATCATTGCAAGTATCACCAGGTATGGGGATTGTAGTATCATCTGCATAAATCATAAAGCGGGCGAAATGTCAGTAGTAACAATATAATTAATATATAGATTAAACAGCAGAGGACCAAGGATACTGCCTTGAGGGACACCGGTACTAACTGAACGTTGTGATGATTTAAAGTTACTAATCTGGACATATTGTTTTTATCATTCATAAGAAGCAATGCTTTTCCTCGTATCCCATATAATTCTAGCTTTTCGAAAATATATTAACGGTTAATTCTGTCGAAAGACTTAGTAAAGTCGATAAAAATACCCAATACTAACATTCTGCTTTCAAAGTGTTCTAATATAGATTCCTTCTGGTGAAGAAGGGCGAGTTCTGTTAATTTATTCTGTCTAAATCAGTGCTGTGAACAAGTAATTATGTTCTCAGATTGCAGAAGTTTTTCTATTCGTATTAAAATAATTTTTTCCAGGCACTCAGAAAAAAGGGAAGAATACTGATTGGCCAATAATTACCGAAATCATTCTTGTTACCCTTTTTGTAAACGACAGACACCTTTGCTACCTGCATATCTGAGTGAAAAGTTGCTGTTTCTAAGCATAAGTTATATATATATAAGCTAGAGGGACAGAGATACATTCAATGATATGTTTGGCAGGACGAATCTGTACGTTGTTAACATCACAAGAGGTGGAGTTTGATAATTCGTGAAATATATCTATTGTAATAAGAACACAGCACACTACTAATGCAGCGCACACAGCACACCACAGCACTGCACAGCAATAAGAGCACAGCACAGTACTAAGCACAGCGTCACGAACAACCAGCCGCCCCGTCCAGGCACAGAAAGGAGACCGCGTTCAGTCCATAGCACGCACGAGCGACCGAGCGTTCGGCGCTCGATCTTCGGAGTGTTCGGCGCTCGAGCTTCGCAGTGTTCGGCGCTTCTCGCCGTCTTCTTCGTTGAGCGCCAGCCTCTGAAGATTCTAAAGCCCGTGTCCAGTCTTACAATTCCCCCCGGGCGAAAGAACGCCATCCTGGCGGCCTAGGGCAATGTGACGACGGCAGGGTCGTAGTAAGGTTTGAGGCGTGTCGTGTGGACAATTTCGCGGCCTCGGCGGCTATGATCAGGGGATGGCGTAAGGGGTTCGATGAGGTAATTGACGGGGGATGTCTGCTGAAGAATACGGTAGGGTCCCTGGTATTTGCTAACAAGTTTGCAGGAAAGGCCGGGACCTGAGGAAGGTACCCAGAGCCAGACCAAAAAGTCAGGAAGGTAAGCGGGAGGAAGTGCAGGGGGATCAAGGGTGCTTTTCTGCTGCTGCTGGGCGTGAGAAGTGAAGGACCGGGCAAGCTGTAGGCATTCTTCGCCATAAGTTGCGGCTTGAGAAAGAGTTGTAAATTCGGAACATCAGGGCGGTAAGGTAGAATGGTGTCCATTGTGCAAGAAGACTCACGACCGTACAGGAGAAAGTACGGAGAGAATCCGGTGGTGGCTTGAGCAGCGGAGTTATAAGCGTATGTGACAAAGGGAGAACGCGGTCCCAGTTACAATGGTCGGAAGCAACATACATGGCCAGCATGTCGCCGAGGGTGCGATTAAAACGCTCGACCATGCCATTTGTCTGGGGATGGTAGGCGGAACTGGTGTGGTGAACACTGCACTCCTGAAGGAGAGCTTCTACAACTTCTGAGAGGAAGGCCGGACCTCTATCACTGAGCAGCTCTTTGGGCGCACCATGGCGAAGAATGATGCGATGGAGAATGAAGGATGATATTTCGTGGGCTGTAGCGGATGGTAAAGGCGATGTTTCAGCGTAACGTGTAAGGTGGTCGATGGCAACGATGATCCAGCGGTTCCCGGTTGATGTGCTGGGAAGAGGGCCGTTGAGGTCGATGCCAACACGCTCGAATGGCTGTACTGGGCAAGGCAGCGGCTGCATAGGAGCGGCGGGTCGGCGAGGTGGATGTTTTTTTCGCTGGCATGTGGTGCAGGACTGAACGAACTGGCGGTCGTAACGGGCCATCCCACGCCAGTAGTACCGCTGTCGTCGACGGGTGAAAGTATTCAAGAATCCGGCATGGGCACACTGGGGATCATCGTGGTAGGAAGAGCAAATGAAGAAGCGCAGATGTGTCGGAATGACGAGAAGCCACTTGCGACCATCAGGGAGATAGTTGCGGCGGTAAAGGAGCTCGTCTCGGATGGCGAAATGGTGGGATTGACGACGGAGAGCACGTGAAGGAGGTCGAGACGATTGACCAGATAGGAGATCAAAAAGGCAAGTGCTCCACGGGTCTTTGCGTTGCTCGGAAGCCATATCAGCAAACTCCAACTTCAAAGAAGACAGGGCGGATATACAAGGCTCTGCCTCAGATGGTACAGGGGAACGTGAGAGGGCATCAGCATCGGCATGCTTGCGGCCGGAACGATAGATAACGCGAATGTCGTACTCTTGGAGTCGCAGAGCCCATCGCGCCAGTCGGCCAGAGGGATCTTTCAAAGACGACAGCCAGCAGAGGGCGTGGTGATCGGTGACAACGTCAAAAGGGCGCCCATACAGGTAGGGGCGAAATTTGACGATCGCCCAAAGGATGGCTAAACACTCTTCTCGGTGACAGAATAGTTGGCTTCAGCTTCTGTGAGTGTCCGGCTAGTAAGCGACAACGTATTCGTCAAAGCGTTTGTTGCGTTGAGCGAGTACGGCACCGAGGCCGACGCCGCTGGCATCGGTGTGGAGTTCCGTCGGAGAACGAGGGTCGAAGTGACGCAGAATAGGTGGAGTGGTGAGGAGGCGACGGAGTGTCGTAAACGCTTTATCACAGGCTGGCGACCAGGCCGAAAGGTCGTGGGTGGAAAGGAGCTTGTTCAGGGGGTCGACGATAGTGGCAAAATTGCGGACAAAGCGGCGGAAGTAGGAGCAGAGGCCGACGAAGCAGCGGAGGTCTTTTACAGAAGTGGGCTTTCAAAATTTGGCCACAGCTCGCAACTTGGCCGGGTCCGGGAGAACGCCATCCTTCGATACGACATTAACGAGAATGGTGAGCTGCCGAGCTCTGAAGCGGCACTTTTTCAAATTAAGTTGGAGGCCAGCGTGCCCAGGCAGTGAAGATCAGTCTCGAGGCGCTGGAGGTGAGACGGAAAGTCCGGGGAAAAGACTACAACGTCGTCTAGGTAACAAACGCATGTGTGCCATTTAAGCCCTCGGAGTATGTTGTCCATCATGCGCTCGAATGTGGCGGGTGCATTGCACAGGCCGAAATGCATGACATTAAATTCATAGAGCCCGTCGGGTGTGACCAATGCTGTTTTTGGGCGATCGGCCTCCGCCATCGGCACCAGCCAGTAACCGGAGCGCAAGTCCAATGAAGAAAAGAACTCAGAGCCCTGCAGGCAGTCAAGGGCATCGTCGATACGGGGGAGAGGGTAAACGTCCTTGCGTGTAATCTTATTCAGACGACGGTAGTCCACGCAGAAACGGATGGAACAGTCTTTTTTCTTGCCCAGAACCACTGGCGATGCCCACGGGTTGTATCACGATGGTGCGACGGTTGTATCACGTGACTCTGGAGCATGTCGGTCACCGGGGCGTCAGTGATGCTGCGCACAGCGGCTGACACGCGGTATGGACGTTGGCGCAAAGGGGCATGGGTTCCAGTGTCAATACAGTGGGTAACGGTGGTGGTGCGACCAAAGGAAGGTTGCTGGTAGTTAAACGAAGCTTGGAAACGCCGCAGAACGGCTACAAGCTGGTCTCGTTGGGTAGACGTCAGGGCGGCGTCGACGGAACGGGGAAAAATATCTACAGACGACTGATTCGTGATGGGAACAGGCGTAATGGCGCTGACGTGAAGGCCGGCCGCGCTATCTACGAGGGGGTATGCGGTGGCGGGACCGAGAACGGCAACGCTACCAAGCGATTGGCCACGGAGTAAAGTGGTACGGCAGGAGAACGGGTTGGCCACATAAATAGCGCTGGAGCCACGAACAATTGTCAGGACAGCATGAGGCAGCAAAACAGACTTCTGGTCAGCGCATCATAAAGAGGGGGTATAAGTCGCAGTTGCATCTGAGAGCGCAGCACAAGAAAGAGGCACCAGCACTGAAGAGAAAGGTGGAATGTCTGTGTCCTCTGAGACGACCACAGTAGCGGCAGCAGCACCGGTTACGTCCAAGGGGGCGTCACTGTAGGGCGACAAGTCAAGCTGAGCACGGGCGCAATCAATAACGGCGTGATGTGAGGAGAGAAGTCCCAGCCAAGGATAACGTCGTGAGAGGAGCCGCCTAGGACGAAGAACTCGATTGTGTAGGGAACGTTCCCGATGAGCAAGCGGGCGGTGCAGGCGGCTAACGGTCGAATGTCCTGAGCGCTGGCCGTCAGGAAGAAACGGGAGGAAGGGGCGTCGTCACTTTTTTGAGTCTGCGACAGAGGGTGTGACTGAGAACCGAAACGGCTGCGGCAGTGTCAACAAGTGCTTCGATGACGACTCCAACGAAAACGGTAATAATATTGGCAGGCGCAGAAACAGGTCTTGCGTGAGCAGCTGGTGACGCAGTTCTTGCCTCCGGAACTGCGGTGGTTAGTTTTCCGCGTGGACAGTGGATTGGCGACGGAGCATAGGGGAACGGGAACGATGGCCAGGAGACGGCGAGCGGGGATGGTAACTAGGAGAAGAAGAATCCGGAGGCGGCAAGTGTGACGCAGGCGAGGACGACGGCGGAAGGTCGTACGTGGGCTCACGCCTATAATCGTAGGGACGGTGGTCACGACTGCGACACAAACGAGCCACGTGACCAGCGACGCCACAGGCGTAGCAAATAGGGCGGTTGTCTTGTGTGCGCCAGGGGTTGAGTGGCTGCGGCTGGGATCGGGGGCGGGCAACCGGACGGTAAGGTGGGGCTGCAGGTCGCTGGGGTTCTAACTGCCGGGTAGGTGGCCTGTAGACAGGGGCAGCCGGTGAGGGCCGCGACCGCACCACGGCATAGGCGTACGTAAGAGGAGCCGCGATCAGGGGTGGCTGAGAAGGAGGTGGAAGAACTTCAGCGACCTACTCCTTGATAACACGCTGTAGGTTGGGAGTGAGCGGTTGCGCAGGCGGGCAGGTAGACAAAGATAGCTGGCGTGCGACTTCCTCACGTACAAACTGCTGGATGCTCTGGAGGAGCGACTGTTGGTCCAGAGCACCGTCCCCTGGCAGAGCCAAGCTGCATAGTGCGGCCTCCTGAAAGCCTGCACGCCGGGTAGAAAGGCGTTGTTTGCGCCGCTCATCGAAGCTTTGGCAGTAGCCGATGACACCCGAGACAGTCTGGGGATCTTTGGCGACGAGCATCTGGAAGGCATCATCCTCAATACCTTTCATAATGTGTCTGATCTTGTCGGCCTCGCTCACAGAAGGGTTGACACGCTTGCAGTGGTCGACGACATCTTCTATATAACTGGTGAAGTTTTCACCGGTTTGCTGGGCCCGACTTCGCAAGCGTTGCTCGGCGCGAAGCTTTCGCACTGCGAGACGGCCAAAGACTTCTATCAGACTGGTTTTTAGAGCTGCCCAGCTTGAGATGTCAGCCTCGTGGTTTCGAAACCAGAGATTGGCTACGCCGCTCAGATAAAAGATAACGTGGTGAGCTTGACGCTATCGACCCACTTGTTGTAGATAGATAGATAAAGAGGAGGAGGGAAAAGCAAGTATGCGCTTACGCGTTCATAGGAGGCCAACCAATCCTCCACACCCGTGTCATCTGCGACGCTGAAGATGGTCGGGTCACGCTGCCGCTCGGCGCCGGAACAGAAGACAGCTGACGGAAGCGGTGAAGCGGTTTGGGTGACGGTCTCAGGCATTGCAGAGGTGGTAGTCAATGCGCGGGTGCGAAGCTCCAGGGTGAGGGATCGTTGGCACCTCCACCACTTGTAATAAGAATGCAGCACACTACTACTACAGCACACACAGCACACCACAGCACAGAACAGTAATAAGAGAACAGCACAGTAATAAGCACAGCGTCACAAACAACCAGCCGAACCGTCCGGGCACAGAACGGAGACCGCGTTCAGTCCAGAGCACGCACGAGCGACCGAGCGTTCGGCGCTCGAGCTTCGGAGTGTTCGGCGCTCGTGCTTCGGAGTGTTCGGCGCTCGAGCTTCGCAGTGTTCGGCGCTTCTCGTCGTCTTCTTCGTTGAGCGCCAGCCTCTGAAGATTCGAAAGCCCGTGTCCAGTCTTACACTATAATCTCTTTCATCAACAGGTGCAAGAAAAAGGGTAGCAGGACATTTTGTGAAAGTCGATGGTGCCATTCAGAGACAGGTTCAACGTATTGCGTGAAATGAGTGTTTAATGGTTCAGCTAAGTTGTTGTCTGTATAGTCCTTTCCATCAATAGTGACCTTGTCGACTGCTGCGTTGATGTACTTGCCATCAAGAGAATGCAGCTTTTTGCAAAGTATGTCAGGACGATCAACTGTACGAAAGTAATTTTCATAGTAACGTCTCCTTGCATTCCGTATATCACTGTTTAGCTTATTTCTGTATTTAATTCTTTCAGAATGGAAACATTTTTTGATGTAACTAAGGAATTGTACAGTTTATTCTTCTCTGATGCGCGCGAATAACTCTGGTGATATCCGCGGCTTCCGCACTTTCCTGCCCTTTCGTTTGCTTTTAAGAGGAAAATACTTGTGATATATGGCGTTAAACTTTTTTACAAAGCTTGATATCATTCGTTCGCGTTCTTTTGGTTATATACGTCGTCCCATTGTACAAGGCACATCTCCGCGAGGAATGCATCAAGGGAGGCTGCTGGTGTATCTTGGAATAGAGATTCAATCTCCTTTTAAGTTTGGGTTTAACAGTTTGACATAATAGATAGATTCCCATGTGGTCGCTTAGATCACAGCAAGTTATTTATTTATTTATTTCATAAATACTGCCGACTGCCCTTTGGCGGTCAAGGCAGGAGTGCACAAAGGAAAAAAATTACAAAGTGGTAACAACTAAATAACAGCGACAAAGGGCGATTACAGTACGAGGACAAAATTCAATAAGACCAACGGGAAGCAAAAAAAAAAGTACAGGCAAATCATCCGACGTCAAACCGACTAAGTGAACAGAATAAAAACAAGGAAACCGAAATACACTGTGTACTAGACACGCTACTGCGGTACATGAGCCGAAACTGCAGACAAGAAGGATTCTGAAGATACCAGGTTGGTGATATCGCTTGGCAGTCGGTTCCATTCGGAAATGGTGCGTGGAAAGAAGGAACAAGAATATGCTTTTGTTCGGCATCGTGGCATCAAGATAGTCCTTTCGTGTTTGTTACGGGTGGGGCGTGTTGTGTTGTATTGCATGTAACTCTGAAAATTCAGTTTTTTTTTATTATGTATGATATTGAACAACATTTTTAGTCGGTGCTACTTGCGACGGGATTCAAGAGTGGGAAGCCCAGATCTGTTGAGCAAATCAGACACCGAGACCTGCCGACCATAAGCGTGGTAAATAAACCGGAGTGCTTTCCTCTGGACGCCTTCAAGATTTTTTATATCCGTTTTTGTGTGCGGATCCCATACAGCGTCGGCGTATTCGAGCACTGGACGCACAAGTGATGTGTATGCTGTCAGTTTAGTTTTGCTCGTGCAATGATTTAGGCGGTGCTTTAATAATCGAAGTTTTTTGGACGCTGCTGAGACAATGGACTTGATGTGGACGCTCCTGTTCAGGTTGGATGTCATGGTTACCCCAAGATATTTCACCTGAGTCACTGAGCTGATCGGAAGGCCATTGATTTTGTATGTGCATTGGAGCGGTTGTTTCTTTCGTGTTACTGTCATTTTTCCGCATTTTGAACTATTTATACCCATTTGCCAAGTACAACACCAGCTGGAAACTGCTGTTAAGTATTCGGCTAGGAGTGTCTGGTCTTCGACTGATGTTATACTATGGTATATAACACAGTCGTCGGCGAAGAACCGACAGCGTATGTGTGAGTTGAAGGACAGGTCGTTCAAATAAATAAGGAAGAGAAGCGGCCCAAGGACTGAGCCCTGGGGAACTCCTGAAAGTACCGGCGCTTTTGTGGAGTGAGATTCAGATATCTGGACAAACTGATGCCGCTGTGTAAGGTAGGAATCTAACCATTGTACTACTTGCCGATTATTTAACCACCACCTTATTTTTAACAAAAGATTGCCATGCGATACCCGGTCAAACGCTTTTTCGAAGTCAATGAAAATTAAATCTACCTGTTCATTATTGTCTAGTGACATCATAATTTCATTTCTGATATGAATAAGCTGCGTCACTGTCGACAAGCCTTGCCGAAACCCGTGCTGGCTTTCAATAAAAAAACCGCTTCCCTCTAGGAATGAACTTATGTGCTTGAAAATAAAATGTTCTAACACCTTACTGGACGTACATAACAAAGAAATTGGCCTGTAATTCTTCACGCAAAGCTTGTCTCCTGATTTGTGAATGGGTATCACCTTTGCTGTTTTCCAATCGTTTGGAATTTCTCCTGTCCTGAGACTTTCAGTAAAAATAATGAAAAGGTATTTAGCGCACCACTCAGCATATCTGTACAGAAAAGCGTTAGGAATATCGTCTGGTCCAGAGGATTTTTTTTGTGTTCAACTGCAATAGAGCCGAAACAATACCCTCCTCGTTAATAATTAGGTCTGGCAGATTGAAATGGCTAGTTCGAGATTCGGAGACTGAGTTGCTGTTACTCAGGAATACAGAAAAGTGCTCATTGAAGGCAGTCGCTAAGCAGAGGGAGTCGGTAACAACTGTGCTGTTAAGGAGAAGTTTGTTAACCGGGTCTTTTTTCTGTGACAGATGCCTCCAGAACTTTTCGGGGTCAGTTTTTAGAAAATTGTGCATCTTGACATTAAAAAAGTGGTACCGTGAAGATTTTATTTTTGAACGCAGTTCAGCCCGAAGAGCCGGCAAAGCACCACCAACTTTATTGCTTGACCTTGATAAGCGCTTCACGCGACGTTTTAACTGTATGATCTCGCGTGTTATACAGGGACACGCCATTTTCAGCTTCTTATGTTTAAGCGGCACGTACTTGTTGATACATTGATGAACCGTACTTTTGAATTCAAACCACAAGTCGTTCACACTTGTACGCCCATCAGTGTATTTTTTAGCAAAGGATTCATACGTCAGTTCAAGCTGATCTAGAACGCTTTCATCTTGAGCATTGTTAAAGTCGCGAAACGCTTTTCCTTCCTGATGAACAATTACTCGTCGCATCAATTCGCTTTTAAAGAGCACCGCTTCATGGTCTGATATTCCGGGAAAGACATCTGTCGAAAAGCCCAATTGACTAATAGGGTCTGATATAAATACCAGATCAAGAAGAGAACTCGTATTTGCTGTAATGCGCGTAGGTTTCTGAACAACCTGGTTTAAGTTATAATTAAAAGCTATGCTGAGCAAAGCATCCGAGTTAGCACACAAAGTTTGAGCGCACAGAGAATCCCAGTTGATGTTTGGCAAGTTAAAATCGCCGCATACGATAACATGGCTATAGCGCTTTGTATGTTCATTTGAAAAGTAGTGCAAGTTGTCCAGTACAGAAGTATCAGCATTCGGTGGTCGATAAATAACACATATTAAAAGACTAAGCTGAAAAAGACGGAGAACAACACAGACCATTTCAGTGTTGGTGTGATGCGGTATCAGCGTATAGTCGATGCCGTTCTTTATCAAAATAGCGACACCGCCCCCTCTTGAAGTGCGGTCGCGACGAACGATTTCGTATTGCTCGGATGTGATAACTGCATCATTCGGAATTGCATCATGAAGCCACGTTTCTGTTAGAACAGCGGCGTCAGGATCGTGTGTGAAGAGGAGGCTTTCAAGTTCGTCGAATTTATTTACTATGCTTCTAGTATTAATATTAAGCATTGAAAAGGAATTCAAAGATGGCTGTGCTCTTAGTGCTCCTGAGCTCTGTGTGTTACTCCGTGCGGACACGGGTTTGGAAACAGACCATCACTTTGAAGCGCAGGGAACTCTTTCATTGCAGGCGTCGTCCCATCGATACAGTTTGCCATTTATTTTAATTTTGTAAAACTTGAGCATGACCTTCTCTTCTTTCAATCTTTGCTCTTTCGCACTTTCCCAAAGCTTCTTTCGTATTGATTGAACGCGAGGGGAGAAGTCCTCGGATATACTATAGCCTGTGTTTTTCAGATTTTTACAGCTTTTGAGAATTCTCTCCTTGACCCTCCCGTCAACTAGCTTAAAGATAACCGGTCTGCATTTGTCCTCAGCCGGCTTTCCTATTCTGTGGATACGTTCAATAGCCACATCCGAAATTTTCAACCGGTTCAGAAGAACATCCTTGCAGACCGTGTTCTCAAGGTCTTGGGGCGTTTCGTCCTCGGTTTCCTTAACGCCAAACACAATTAGGTTGTTCTGCCTGCTTCTATTTTCTAGGTCGTCTACTTTCATAAGTAGACTGTCGACAGTTTTTTCTAGTGATTCTACTTTAGAGGTGTAGTCAGTAACCGTTGCGGAAATATCGTCTAGCTTCTTTTCGATAGCAGACAGTGTGGTGTTAGTAGAGCTTGTATTTTGTTTCAGCTGTTTAAGATCTTCCATTATTGTTTGCAGCATTTCCTGTGTAGAAGGACCTGGGTTTGGTTCTACGTCACCACACATAGCAAGCACGTCAACAAAACAATGATACATTGCTGTAAAGAACGTAACTAACGACCGTGGGCACGGCAAAAGCAGTAGGCACACATTGTCACTGCGGTAAGAGTAAACAGGCTGTTTGTCTCTTACCTGGACAAAAAACAGGAGTGGATTTGTTAACCGCATGGTTCCAACGCCTCCGCCGTGCCCACTGGTCGCGAACCGGGCAGAAGCTTCTCTTTTATGCGCTGTGACTGGTGACGTAGTCGATGGTGGCGTGCGATGCGCAGGCAGTAGTGGTGTCCAGTTGCGCAGTCCTATCACTTTGGTATTCGCGATGCATTCCGATGAAGAAATCGCGCCGGAAACACGATGGTCGGTCCAATTTCCAGGGCTGTCGTAGTACGCCCCCTGTGATGTGGGTTCCACGTTCACGAAAAACACGGCCTGGACAAAAAACAGGAACGGATTTGTTAACCGCATGGTTCCAACGCCTCCGCCGTGCCCACTGGTCGCGAACCGGGCAGAAGCTTCTCTTTTATGCGCTGTGACTGGTGACGTAGTCGATGGTGGCGTGCGATGCGCAGGCAGTAGTGGTGTCCAGTTGCGCAGTCCTATCACTTTGGTCTTCGCGATGCATTCCGATGAAGAAATCGCGCCGGAAACACGATGGTCGGTCCAATTTCCAGGGCTGTCGTAGTACGCCCCCTGTGATGTGGGTTCCACGTTCACGAAAAACTCGGCCTGGACAAAACACAGGAACGGATTTGTTAACCGCATGGTTCCAACACCTCCGCCGTGCCCTGGAGGGTAGTGAAGAAGCATCGATATTGGTGATAAATAAATCAAGTAGAGTTTCTGAGCTCGAGGTTACGCGAGTCGGGTCTTTGATAGTAACTGCCTTGCCGAAGCTGCGCAGAATTATGTTGAAATTGACACTGTTTGCAGCATTCGATAGCATGTCTATCTTAAACTCGCCGCTAGACTAACTTGTATCTATGTTCACATAAAAAGGAAAAAAGGACTCTATATACTCAAAGAAAACACAGATATCACCACTCGGTGGTCTATAAAACACAGTATTATTGGTTATTGCAGAAACAACTTCCACATCTGGAGACATGTGACATAGATCTTCCACCAATCTATACTCAATTCGGTTATTAACAAGAATACAGACTCCTCCACCACGACGACGGTCGGGGTTAAGGGAAAACGTTGAAAATGACTGCAACTGGAAGTTATCTGTATAAAGCCACGATTCTGAAATCATAACAAAATCAAAGGAGAATCCGAAGCTTTGCAACAGAATTTGAAACTCAACTAGTTTGTTCTTTAACGATCGCACATTGAGATGGAAACATTTCAGCACAGAAGATAACCACTGTGGGAGCAGCGTGTTCCTTATAGCACTGAGTGAAAGATAACGTGCGCTTGTAGCCATGACAGTGCTAGTGGCGCGCTATTGCAGTGAACAGGTGGTTATCAGTTAATGACAAACCTAGCTAAGTCACGTGCGTCGGTGACTACCTGTGCGGAGTCACCTTCCTTTCTGCGGATGAGCAATTTACCATTGGAGCACCAGGTAAAGCGGTAGCTACTGCTTTTAGCCCATTCTTTGGTTGCTGAGAGCAGAAGCTTTGTACGGTGCGTCAGGTTATTGCACATGTACAGATTGCTGTTCTTCTCTCTGAGCAAGGCTCTCTTTGCCATCCACTTATCTTTGAGTGCTTGCCTTCCAAACCTCACTAGTATAGCGGGCACTTTACTTGGTTTGGATGGGAGCCTATGACAAACTTCAACCTCACAGTCATCAACCTCTGACAAGTCAACGAGTTTAGTTATATCATTTACTTTTAGTAGACTTTCCTGCTCAGTTACCGGAACGCCATGTATCTCCAAATTCGTTTTTCTGCTGCGAAACTTAAGTTCATTTATATCAGCGTGCAGCTGACGTACCTCTTCGGCACAATTTACGTTCTCTACATGTTGAAGCCTTTTCTTGATCTGCCCGATTTCTTTCTCCTGGTTGTTAAGACGGCTTAGAATGTCGTCAAAATGGTCAGACATGGTTTGAATGGACTGTTCAATGTTGTCGACCTGTTCTTTAAATGGCAAAAGGGAGTCGAGCTTACGACTCCGTTCAGCGAAAGCTGCGGCTACATTAAAGTCCTGGCACGTGCCCATTTCACTTGCCGCGCCACTGCGGGAAGCAGCTGTTTTTTTGCACGTCGGACAAAATTTTTGTGGTAGTTCCCACTCCTGGTCTTCGAAGTTAAGCAAGAGCAATTTTCGGCGTGATAGGGGTGCATACATTGCTTACACTTAATCAGGTTGTCAGCAACTTCAATCTCACGATTGCAGGCCGAACAAATTTCCGGTTCTTAATCACTCATGACAATGAGTACTGTACACTTCGCAAGAGAAAAAAAAGACAACAACAAACAAAAAACTAGCGAGCTTGGCAGCAGCACCGGTTTGAGCGTACGCAGCGAAGGAAAATGTGGAAAAGTACCACAAACCTGGGAAAAATGCACAAGAACTTGTCAAAGCCTACATCCGTCGCCCGCCACTGCCACTGCCAAACTGATGTTAAAGGGGTACGTAGCCAGTAGATGAAGATTACGATGCACAGTGTTTGTGACGCAAGGCCCGACAGCCGCTAATTTCTGGGTGTCCAAGAAAAGCATGTAACGGTCGTTAGATTCCGTGCGCTGATGCAGCGTCAAAACAGAATATCCTGGAACTTTCAATGTCAAGTGATGGCAGCAGGACACGAACCAACCTGGGAAAAATTCACAAGAACTTGTCAAAGCCCAGGTCCGTCGCTCGCCACTGCCACTGCCAAACTGCGGTTAAAGGAGGGCGTAGCCAGTCGATGAAGATTACGATGCACAGTTTTTGTGACGCAAGGCACGACAGCAGCTGATTCCTGGGAAAAATGCACAAGAACTTGTCAAAGCCCACGTCCGTCGCTCGCCACTGCCACTGCCAAACTGCGGTTAAAGGAGGGCGTAGCCAGTCGATGAAGATTACGATGCACAGTTTTTGTGACGCAAGGCTCGACAGCAGCTGATTCCTGGGAAAAATGCACAAGAACTTGTCAAAGCCCACGTCCGTCGCTCGCCACTGCCACTGCCAAACTGCGGTTAAAGGAGGGCGTAGCCAGTCGATGAAGATTACGATGCACAGTTTTTGTGACGCAAGGCACGACAGCAGCTGATTCCTGGGAAAAATGCACAAGAACTTGTCAAAGCCCACGTCCGTCGCTCGCCACTGCCACTGCAAAACTGCGGTTAAAGGAGGGCGTAGCCAGTCGATGAAGATTACGATGCACAGTTTTTGTGACGCAAGGCACGACAGCAGCTGATTCCTGGGAAAAATGCACAAGAACTTGTCAAAGCCCACGTCCGTCGCTCGCCACTGCCACTGCCAAACTGCGGTTAAAGGAGGGCGTAGCCAGTCGATGAAGATTACGATGCACAGTTTTTGTGACGCAAGGCACGACAGCAGCTGATTCCTGGGAAAAATGCACAAGAACTTGTCAAAGCCCACGTCCGTCGCTCGCCGCTGCCACTGCCACTATCAAACTGCCTAACAAACTGCGGAGAAGTGCCCCAGCGCCTGTTGTATTCAAAGATCGCCCGAACAAACACAACACCTAAAGTCTCAGATACTACAGTGTAAGTCATAAAAGAGGAAAAATTGAACTCTTCAGAAACTTGGCTTCAAATGGAATTTGAATGAGTTTCTTTGCCAAACAGACCCTAATATTTTACGCAATATGTTCAGAAGAAAAAATTACAGAATTTTACAATTGCGCACGGTATGTTGCTGGGCTAGTTGGTATTTGTCGAACATCATGGAATCGCAGCGCTGGCAGACAAGGACACAGAGAGAACACACACATAAAATGTGTCTGTTCTCTCCGTGTCCTTGTCTGCGAGCGCTGCGATTCCATGATGTTTTACAGTCCCGTTTTTCCAAAAATAACTAAATGCATGAAAGCGTAAAATACTTTGCATTGTGCTTGATATACTAAAGCTCGTAAATGCCCCTAAACAATTTGTTTAGCATATTTTTAAAAACCAGAGGTCGGTCAAACCTAGAAGTCTACAAGAAGTTAGGTATAACATGGGTTACGCTTTAAAAATGTTCGAATTCATTACAATCGAATGTCTCCAGAAATATACGACCCGCAAAAAACAACGTGTTCTGTAAAGGAACTTCAAAAATCGCAAGCACTTATACCGGTTGCAATGAAAATAGAAGGGCAGGTCCTAAATAGTTTAAGGGATTTGACGCCCCTAACCGACTCGGGCTATGGGGGACGCCGTAGTTGAGGGCCGGGCATAATTTCGACCGCCTGAGGTTTTTTAACGTGCGCTGACATCGCACAGTGCAGGGGCCTGTAGGATGTCGCCTCGATCGCAATTCGACCGACGCGGCCGGGATCGGACCCGCGTCTTTCTGGTCAGAAGCCGAGCGTCATAACAACTGACCCACCGCGGCGGCTTCCCGCAGTGAAATGAACCAGCAGTTTTTAACTTCTGGAAAATTTGCTGGAGCTGAACCTGGACATTTTGAGACATACTTAGAGCAAAGGCTAGAAGATATGTTTTTTTAATGTCTAACAACTATCGCAAAAATCTCGAGTCATATATGAAATTGAAGGAACAGCTGCTAGCCAGAGGAGCTTCAATAAATAAAATTTCTGATTTTTTTTTTGACATGCTTTTCCACACACCAAATCTTGCATTAACAACCGGCATTTTTTCTCACGGAATGAAAACAGCGAAGGTGGTTGTGCGCTCAAAGCCTGCTCGGTGTACGAGCTCGATAATTACAGTCCGATTTCAGTTCTTCCATGGTTTTCTAAGCGGATTTGAAAGGATTATTACCTCTGAAATTACTAGTCAGCTTCAGAAACTAACCTATTACGTAGCATTTAATGTGGGCTTCAGGAACAGAAATCCATTCAATCAGCTTTACTTGCTATCAAAGAACCACTCATCCAGAGCAAAGAGAATAGGATCGACATATTGGGCGTGTTCTTACACTTCAGCAAAGCGTTCTATTCAATTAAAGATGACATTGATATCAACAAACTCACGTGGAATGAAATAAGAAGCATTTCTTTTTAACTATTACAAAGTTACCTCTTGGACCTTTCCCAGTATTCCAGTAATATACGTTGTGGGGCTAGTTGGTTCATACTCAGACTTCTTTTATGCGCACAGAAAGACGACACAAAAAGACAAGGTAGACAGGACGGAGCGCCAACAGTATGCCACTGTTAACGTTATTAAATCTGAATTACATAAAACATTGCCACAAGGCTGTACTTTGAGTTCTATGCTAATTCTTGTCTGCAATAATGAGATTGTATCCATGCCATTTAGAAATGATCCTTTACGAGCCCGACATCACCATTTTCTTTTTTGCGCACAATTTGTCGAATTGCAATCACTGATTGAAATAATCAGTTGCAATAAAGCCGAAGAGTCTGTCTCATGGCTTGCGGCTAATCAATTTCGCGTCAACGGTAGTGAAACAAAATATGTCATATTCGTTTCTAGAAACAGACCGACTCCTTCCACTAAACTCAAAAATTTTAGGCTCGACTTTGGAGCGTATTACAGAAATCAAAATTTTAGGTATACAATTGCACGAAAATCTCCTTTGGACACCGCATATTCGGCTCGTAAAGTGCACTATAGCACAATAGTACTGCAAAATTGAACCAGCTTCGCTTATTTCTACCAATCAGACCAATCCGCCAGCTTTATTTCAGAACTATTTACTTTCGAGTACAGTCCAGCTTATCATCACCACCGTCAATCATCCGAAATAAACCACATAGTCGGTAGCCCTGCATAGCTGACCGAGCGCTGTTTAGGAAAAGGCCTCTCTAGAGAAGATATTTTTGAGTGACGACTGTGTTCATGAACTAAAAGAAATTTTACTACCTACAAAATTACTGCGGCACGCCTAGATATTCCTGAGTCCTCCGGAGTGATTCGATGAAACCACAAGGTTTGCTATAGCAAAAAATTTAGTGAAGCGAAAGAGCTGCAAAAAATAAAGCCTGAGAAATTTTTCGCAAGTACTCAACGCACGAGAACCTTATGTGGAAGCATATTCATAAACTTAATGGTAACTTCTCCCATTCACAATTCCTTTCCTGACAGTGCCTAGTACACAAACAAGTATAGGCGAACCGGCAGACAAACTATGGCAGCATTTCTCTACAGTGCCTAGTTCCTCGCACTAAAGACGCATTCTTAAAATAAAAAAGGCATTCGGGAAAGAAAGACCTCCAACAGGTAGCAGCACAAATGAGCCTTACAATAGCTTAATTACACGTACTGCAAGAAACCCATAGTTTGTCCCACGGCAGACAGCACCCGGCCCCGATAAAATACATTATGAAATGCTTGCCCACTTCCCCAAAGGTTCTATAGAGGCTCTTCTAGAATTCTCTAACAAACTATGGGAGTCTGGAAAAACACCCGAAGCTTAGAAAATAGCAGTTTTTCTGTCATTCCTGAAAACCGGAAATACGCCAACCTCTCCTGGTAGTTACAGACCAATAACACTCACAAGTTTCTCGCTAAATCTTTCAAAGCGTGTTGAATATAAGTTTTTTTGTCCTCGAATCCCATGAACTTGTTAGCGTCAACCAATTATAATTTATAAAAATTTCTACAAAAGATCACCTCGCCCGCCTTAAAAACGCTGTCTATGAAGCGTTCACACTCAAACAACACGAAGCATTTTTTGACATAGAAAAGGCTTACGGTACCCGCCTGGAGGTACCGCATTCTTCGATACCTAGCGCACCTAGGTATACGTGGCAGGATGCTTGACTTCCTGAAAGATTTTCTGCCTGGCCATTTTTTTTCATGTACGCCTTAGTTTTAACGTTTCAAGGAAATTAATTGAGGAAAATGGAGTACTGCAAGAGGATTCTGGTGGGGGCTAGTGTGTGCATACTTTCTACGACCCAGACTGACACAGCGCAACGGAACGAGGACGAGAAAAAACACGAAAACACAGGACGGGCGCTGACTACCAACATTTATTGCGTCATAAAAACCAGCACAATTTATACCATTCACATTTACCACGTGATACACTGTCAACCAGTGGAAACTGAGAAAAAGCACCTCACACTCTGGCGATCATTACACAATGAAAAGGCACTCATGACACGTGGAATCAGTAACTTGCAAAGGCAATACTGAAGTAATAATAAACGGACCACAGATAAAAAAAAAGTCGCCCTTGTGCCTCTGCCATTAACAACGGCGGTGCCAGTGGCAGTAACGAGCAAAATAAACGCGATGATGCCAGGTGAAATGCCGATGAAAAGGGGGTGTAAAATCAGGGTATGAATAAAAAAAATGAAAACTTTATAGGCAATAGGCACCGTCAGGAGGCTAAAAGCTAAAACGAAAAAAGTATCCGACGCCAACAGATAACACGGCAAAAAGTTAAAATCGTACATAAAACGACAGAAATGTCAAAAAGGCCTTAGCAAGGTATGATATTAACGTTGTTTTTTCTGCCCCATGTAAGTTGGCAAAGATAGGCCCGATACTTAACCGGAGCAAACAGGCTACCTGCACAGTAAATGATTCGAATTAGTACACCGAATGTCGCTCCGGTGTAGTTTATCAGATCCCCCTCACGTGCGGTAAAATATACATCGGCCAGACCGGACGCTGTTTCAATGACAGAGCAAATGAAAACCTCTTCAAGGTAAAAAAACAAGTCTGGGAGCCACATGGCAGTTCATTGTAATCTACCCCGCCACGAATGTCGGCCTATGTTATCCGCCACTATGTTTGTGGCAACCGGAAGCAGCAAAATAGACAGGGAGGTTATTGAGAGATTTTTGATTGAAAAGGCTGGGGACACGTGCATCAGCAGCCCTTCTGTCTGTCTAGTGGAGAAAGAAAGGTCCTTCTTAGAACGGGCGCGGTTCCTGCATGTTAACCAAATCTGGGAATCCTTGAGAACGGTTTTTTTCGCACCTCACCTCATTGTTTTTTTATTTGCTCTTAGTTATTTTGCCGTGTTGTTTGTTGTCCTTAAGCGGATCGTTTCCCCTTTGTGTTTTTCAAAGGCTTTAATGGTGTTTTTAACGTCTAAAATGTTTCTCTGGCGTTCGTTTTATGAACGATTTTAACTTTTTGCCGTGTTATTTGTTGGCGTCAGTTACTTTTTTTTTCGTTTTCGCTTTTAGCCTCCTGACTGTGCCTATTGCCTATAAAGTTTTCATTCTTTTTTATTCATACCATTATTGTACACCCGCTTTTCATCGCCATTTCACCTGTCATCATCGCGTTTCTTTTACTCGTTGCTGCCACTGACACCGCCGATGTTAATGGCAGAGGCACAAGGGCGATTTGGTTTTATCTGTGGTCCTTTTATTTTTAGTATTGCTTTTGCATGTTACTGCTTGCACGTGTCATGAGTGCCTTTTCATTGTGTAATGATCACGAGAGTGTGAGGTGCTTTTTCGCAGTTTCCACTGGTTCACGGTGTATCACGTGGTAAATGTGGATGGTATAAATTGTGCTGGTTTTTATGACGCATTAAATGTAGGTAGTCAGCTCCCGTCCTGTGTTTTCGTGCTTCTTCTCGTCCTCGTTCCGTTGCGCTGTGTCAATCTGTGTCGTAGCAAGTGCTGCAGTAGTGTACCCTGAGTACCACGCTCATTATTGTAAAAATGAATTCCATATTTAAAATATTCCCATACTCTATTACGTACACCGTCTATGGCGATACCTGCAAATTGCATGCACGTCCTCCAGCTTATCAATATGTGTGGGATAGATACAACTCGCATTGAAGAAACTAGTGATTTGAGGAGACGAAAACGGGTTTAAGTCTTCCCCAAAAAACTGCTGCGGTTCTCTTCTCAAACAAAAAAAGCTCAAAAAAAGCTTGCAGATTGATCGCACCCTGCCCGTAAATGCTTCTAGCAAAACAAGAACACAACCTTTTTGACAACACATTTGACAGAAATCACATTCTTACAGCACATAAAGGCGCTATGAAAGAGAGCCTTCCGCTTTCCGGGTATACTCAATGTACATTAAGGAAAGTACTGGGGGTCTGACAGAATGTGCCTTTTGCACATCTATCTCTCAGTACTAAGCATATCCTGAGATTATTGATGTATAGTGTGTACGTCTGCGAGATCACGTTAGCTTAAAAGCGTAGTCTTAGTACAAAACCTACATTTGCGTCTCTGAACAACCGAATACAGAACATCCCCCATAAATAATTTTTATGTGAAAACAAGTGAACCTTCTCCTGCAGACAGCGGAACCATGCCTACATGCTCATTATTCTTCGATATACGGTCCTAACGGAAATATTTTATTATTCCATACTTACAAAGTGCACCTTCAGAATGCTGTCCAACAGTAAACACCAGTCAATCATGCCTTTATTTCTCCGCTTCAAGGATAGTTGCCATAACTTTGAAATACCGAATACCCTTTCTGATGTCGCCTCAAGGCATGACCAGCTGCCCCATGGTACAGCCTTCCCACTCTATCGGGGGTTTATATGAGCCCGATAAAAGTCGGGTTATATAGGCTGTCGGGCAGGAAACCGGTTGGCGGGTTCATTTATACGCTAGGGGGTTGAGCTAATTGATCGGCGAGTCGAGCTGGGCCAACCCGACTGCTGAGGGTGGGTTGACTCGGCCCGGCACGGTTGGAAGGTGCATGTATACTCTGCCGCGTCGGCTTATAGCCTCCTCTCCTGCCTCCTCTCTGGTCTGGCGGCGCTGTCCAAGCCTGGGCGCTCCTTCTCTTCTAGCATCCACTTGTGATTTGCTTGCTCGACGCTAGGGGTAGCGGCGATCTTTGCCCGACAAACAACAGGTTCATATAAGCACGGTCACGTCGGGAGTAGGGGCGCCCCTACGCGGCCCGCCGCTGTCGGGCTTATGTAAACAAGGCTTATGTGACTTCACTTTAACACACTTCCGTAAAAAATAAACACCACACGAATACACATTACAGGAGTACCTGGCACTACAGGAAAAAAAATTGGAGGACGCTTAAGCATCGCCTTTAAAAGTGGAGCGCGACAGAGTGTTGCAGCACTGCCAGGGAGTCCACTGAACGCCATCGCCCGTTCGGCGTGACGCCTTGCCCGTTAGACAAATAGCTCTGCTATCTACGGTGAAACGGCCGCGCGGAGCGGCAAACCACGTAGAAACGCTGCCAGGCGCCATGCCGAAACGCGCGAGACTCAAGTTGTAGTCGTAGTTTGTCGACACATCGTTCTCGACAAACCCGATGCCACGAACGCCAGCGTATCTTCCGAGCCGAACGAACGGGCAGCAAGCCGCAAGCTTCGTGGTGAATGCGCTTTGGATGTGCGCTGCGTTGCTCGCCGCTCACCGCGTGATTCCTGCTTGCCCGCACGGCCCCACTGCACCCGAACGAGACGAGCGGGAGGCGCTGCTGTCGTGCGCTATCTGTTGGGGCAGTGGCGTACATTGCGAGGAGGAGTAAGAACGAGAAGGAGGAGGACGATTTTTCGCTCATGGCCAGCGCCATCGACGACACTGGCCTTTCTGCGACACGGGGCCCTTAACACTGCCACGTTAATATGCGAACTACACATATTTTACACTGACGGCTCAAAAAATCAGCAAAGACAGTTAAAGGGCCCCACAAAAAGGTTTGAAACGAGCTTGAACTGCCAATCCTTCTCCCAGAAAAAAATATCGATGCAGCTTGTGCAACACCAGAGATACAGGTTATTAAAAATGACAGTCCGCCTTTTCCTTCTCAACTCGTACGCCAAAGAGAGCCATATAAAATAAAGGCTACAAGCTGGTTCAAGGCTCCATCTACAAATAGGTCACCATTGTTTACTTCCGGTAGCCGTGCTCGCTCGCTCGCTTCACGCCTGGCGAATCATCGCATCGTCTGCCATCGACGAGATTCGCTTTTTTGTAGCCGTCATGGACCCCGATCTTGAGCAGTGACTTCTACGGATGAGTGACGAGATGGGCTTCGAACTGTACAATCCGACGCTGTTCGAAGACGGCGTTGAATTCGACAACGATGAAAGCGATTGGTCGGTGGGTTCACCGGACTCTCCCGACGACCGCGGGGGCGATACTGTTGACGGGTAAGTGATGCATCTGTTAATGATCGCCGTTATACTCTTAGGTGCACAAGATGTGTAAGTCATATAAAATGTTAAAGAAGAGCTAACGCGAGTGCTTGCAATTCATCAGTATCTTCAGCTGTCGCCCGTCCAACTGCAGATACACACCCAAGGCTAACGAAGGTGCAGTTGTGGCTTCTGCGGTGTGATGCCTACGCCGCTGGAGGAAGTTCGCTGCCGCGACGTTCCGGCAGTGGTTGCAGAGTTCGAAGAAGGGTCCGTGACACGGAATCGCGCATTCCAGAGCTTTTGCTGAACCCCTGAGGTTCGTGTATTTCTTTTGCGAAAAAAGGCTTTGCTAAAGACGTATTTCGAACCTAGTTTATTAACTTCATAATAGTTTTGTATTTTTTGTCAGTATGCTTAAATTGCAAAAAGGCTTTGCTAAAAATGTATTTCGAACATATTGTATTAACTTCATAATAATTTTGTATTTTTTGTGACTATGCTTAAATTGCAATACGAATGCTTTCTAAGTATGCTAAGAGTAATATTGTTAACATTCTTAGAAATACGTCAAAAATACTTTTGCGCGGGTAATATATTTCTCACATATTAGAAAATACTAAAAATGTACAATAAATGCATTACATTAAAGATATACTAAACACATAAATTTACAACAATGAAGTATTTTAACTTCGGCTTAAGAAAGGTCTACGCAAGTCGGCTTCACCGGATGAGAATGATTAATGTTAACAGCAGAACTTTTGACTCACCCGAGTATAAGCGATAAGCATAGGGAGCCCATCCCTTAGAAAACGTGTAGTTGTCAACATTAAAGTGGTCTATGACATTGCAACGTCACATGATGGAGCTTTAACGGGAAAAATGTCGCCACACAGAAAATCGCGAAAGAAAGTGAAGTCAGCAAAGTGCTCCAAGTTTTTTGCGAGAGACATTTTTTTGTCCAGTGAGGCATTTCTTGCGCGAAAACTGTGGGCCCCAAATGGTCACACAAGTGCCGGACGCTTAAGGTTCGAATCTGGTGGTGATCTAGAATCAAACAGCTAGTCGCAGCTTGCGTCATGCATTGGTCAGGAGTCGAATTGTGAACCAAAAAATACAGGGGCGTCTATGGGAGCCAGTTGGCCTTTTCGCATGTTCGGGCCCAGAGGTGCCCAAGCCGCCCTTGCCGGTATAATGGTATCACGGTCTCTCCACGTAATGTAAGAAAGTGATGATTTTCTTCCTGCTAGAAGTTATCATTAACGAAAGAACGACAGGAAAGGGAGAGTTTTCAAATCTCCCGAAACGTGATTTCGAGCACGATTGCTTCACGGCAGCTTGAAGTGTGCTGTAAATATGCTCACACGGTCTGCCCATTTTTTTTTATTTGAAGAATACTTTGGGCGAAATTTGGACAAATTGCAAAAATGCAAACGCAATTTTCCAAAACGAGATTTCCAACACTTTTTTTGTACAGCAGCTTCAAGAGTGCTGCAAAAAGATTTACGCGGACTGGCCATTTGTTGAAATTGAAGAGTATTTTCGATGTATTAATTTCGTATTAACTACATTTTGAACACATTGCCAACGTGCAAATGCGATTCCCGAAACGCGATTTCGAGCACTACATTCTTGAGCAGCAGCTAAACGTGTGGTGAAACTATGTTTAAAGGAAGGCCCGTTTCTTACAATTGAAGTATACTTCGGAAGAAGAATTAAATTCATATTTTCGAAATCACACCTTTAATGCATTTGAAAGATGCTAAAACCGACTAAATATTTTTTTCATGTACTTGAAACGTGCTCGAGGAATGCTTTAAGTGAGGTATTTTTGAGATATTTTCAGAATATAGTTCAAGTACCAAGGGCGAAATGTTTGGAACCTATTTCCTGCATATCTTTAGTGCATTAATGAATACAAAGCATGCCTAAAATGTGCGCTTCAGGGCGAAGGCGACGAAAAGTGAAAAACGTTCCGATGCTCGTGCGTGCTGTGGAGTGACCGCTGCCTCTGGTCTGTACCTGGACTGTACCGATAGTCGTTCGCGACGCAGTGCCTTGCAAGACGTCGTGCATTACAATATAAATATCGCGCAGCATATTCATAATATTAGTTTTCACTAAAGGTTGGCCCATGCGTGAGAAGGGCGTCCACCTCGAAGAGGACGCGGAGCTGCACAGGTAATCCAAAACTGTCTTGCAACCGAAACGCAGTTATATGTTTAGCATAACCCCAGTGTGTTGCAGAGCTAATCGGTTCCTTACCCTCCGGGCATCCACCCATTGTATATGGGGAACGCTCGGGAGAGGCAACCAGGTGGAGCTGCCAGCATGCGTCGCGTGCTGAATTCGGGGGGAATTTCCGTCAGCCAGGTACGTGGAATTTCGGCACCATGCCCAATGGCGCAGGTAATGGTCCACAAATGCGATGATGTTCACACTTTCCATCAACTGTATATCTAGTGCTTAGTTCCGCCGTCGGCTCATATCTGTCAACTGTTATGGTACTGTTGGCAGGAGGCATTGCATCAGTGAGGTAGCAGCAACAAGTTTATATAGGCCCTTCTAGGGGCTAACGATATATGAGCTTTAGGCGTTTAATGTTTTATGCGTGGCTCTCTCGGTAGAAGCAGTATCGTGTAAATGCCACTTTCATTTTTCCCACTAGAGTATTATGATCACAACATGCAGCACAAAGTACAACTTCTCCCTGCTTGTACAACATTGAGCACAGTTTGGATGTCACGAGGACATGAGTGGTCAAAGAGTAGCAGCAACTGGGTTGCTTTTCGTGGGTGCAGTATTGAGGTGTATGGCAGCTGTGAGTTACTGTTTTTATTCAGAAAGGACACAGTAGACATCTCGTGTTTTTACACTTGCTCTATGCATTCCTTCTTCCTCCGCGGGTCACCATAATTTGTGCATTGCAAGTTATGTCTCTTACTAAATATTTCTTTTTCCTGAAACATTTCTGCACTAGATAGGGTTCTTCAATTGGCCGTCATGCCAGTTTACTACTGGTCTGAAATGGGCGAGAACAGGACCGCAGTTTTTCTGCAGTCTTGGTGGTGTACACTGCTTATATAAAAATGGTATTTTGCACTTAAAATTTAGCCTTTATTCTAGAAAACTAACTTTTTTATGGTCCCACATGATATCACACCACCTCAACATAATCAGCATCAGCCTGACTACACCCACTGCAGGGCAAAGCCCTCTCCCATGCCTCTCCAATTAACCCTATCCTATGAAAGCTGCGCCCACCCTTTGCCTGCAAACTTCTTAATCTCATCTACCCACTTAACCTTCTGCCGCCACCTGCTACGCTTGCCTTCTTTTGGAATCCACTCCGTTGCCCTTAAAGACCAGCGGTTATTTTGCCTTCTCATTACATGCCCTGCCCAAGCCCATTTCTTAATCTCGATTTCGGCTAGGATGTCATTAACCCGTGGTTTTTCTCTTACCCAATTTGCCCGCTTCTGGTTTCTCAACCTTACACCTATAAGTTTTCTTTCCATGGCTCGCTGCGTTGTCCTTCATTTAAGCTAAACCATTTTCGTTAGCCGCCACGTTTCTTATCCTTAGGTGAGTATCGGTAATATACAACTGTTGTACACATTTCTCTTGAGGGATATTGGTAAACTGCCATTCATAATCTGAGAGAACCTGGCATATGCGCTACAACCCATTCTTATCCTTCTGATTATTTCGCTCTCATGATCTGAATCAGCTGTCACTGCCTGCCTTAAGTAGACATATTCCTTTACCGCTTCTAGCACCTCGCTGCCAATTGTGAACTGCTCTTCCCTTGCTAGACTGTTGAACTGTACTTTGGTTTTCTGTATGTTTTGGTTTTTACACCCACCGCTCTGCTCTGCCTAACACTTTGATCATAATTTGAAGTTGAGTCCTTATGCAATGAGTCCTTAGTCCTGCAATGACTCCTTAGTGACTCAGCAAGGCAATGTCATCAGCGAATCGCAGATTATTTAGGTATTCTCCATTAAGTCTTACCGCCAAGTGTTGCCAGTTCAAGCCTCGGAATACTTTCTGTAAACAGGTCGCGAATAGCACTAGCGATTTCGTGTGTCCTTGCCTGGCGCCCTTCCGTATTGAAATTTTATTGCTGATTTTATGGCGCACTATGGTAGCTCTGAAGTTGTTCTGTACATCTTCGATTATTTTAACATAGGGCTCTTCCACACCCTGATTCCGCAATGCCTGTATGACTGCTTAGATTTACACTGATTCTACTTTCTCGTAATCAATGAAGGCTATATATAGGGGTTGGTTATATTCTGCGAATTTCTCTATCATCGAATGATAGTGTGCATATGATGTTTTGTGGAGTATTTTTTACGAAAGCCTGCCTGGTTATTTGGTTGATTAAAGTCTAAGGTGTCCTGACTCTTTTAGCGATTAGCTTAGTAAATACCCTGTAGGCAACGGACAGTAAGTTGATCGGTCTTTAATTTTTCAAGTCCTTGGCGGCTCCTTTTTTCTAAATTCAGATACTATTTGCGATCTTTCCAGCCTCTGGTACGGTTGAAGTCACAACGCATTGCGTATACAGGGCGGCAAATTTTTCTAGCACAATCTCCCCTCCCTCCTTCAGCAGATCTGCTGTTACCAAATCCTCACCAGCTGCGTTTCCCATTTGCATTGCTCCTAAAGCTTTCTTCACTTCCTCTTTCGTCACTGGCTGGATGATGCATTGCTGTGCTCTACTGTCTCCCTTATTACTATTCTGATTACATTGGCTACTGTATAGATTTGTGTAGAACTCTTCGGCTACTTTAACTATCTTAGCCATATTGCTAATGACATTGCCTTCCTTGTCTCTTAGCGCATACATCTTGTTCCTACCTTTGCCTAGTTTCTTCTTAACCACTTTTGGGTTACCTCCTTTCTTTAAAGCATGCTCGATTCGCTCCATGTAAAGCTTCCTTATGTCCGCTACCTTGCACTTATCTATTAACTTCGACAGCTCTTCTAGTTTTATCTGTCTTTATGGTTAGACTCCCTCATGCATTGGCGTTTCTAAATCAGATCTTTCGACTCTTGAGATAGCTTGACGGTATCCTGCCGATGAGTCCTACCGCCTACTTCTACTGCGCACTCCGTAATGATAGCTGTCAGATGGACGTTAAATGCATGAACATTAAGATCGTCTCCCTCAGTTAAAGCTGAATATCTGTTCTGCAGGGATATCCTGAATTCCTCTATTTTCCCTCTTACCGCTAGCTCGTTAATGGACTTCCTCTTAACTAGCTTCTTACGTTCCCTCTTCAAGTCCAAGCTAATTCGACATCTTACCATTGTATGGTCGCTACTACGCACCCTTCCGAGGACGTCCACATCCTGAACGATGACAGAATGCGCGCGTAGTATGAAGTCGCCTTCATTTTTAGTCTCACCATTGGGGCTCTTCCAGGTTCACTTCCTGTGCTCTCGTTTGCGGAAGAAGGTATAAATGATCCGCAAATTATTTCTATCAGCGAACTCTACTAAAAACTCTCCCCTTCTATTCCTAGAGCCTAACCCATAGTCGACTACAGCCTGTTCGCCAGCCTGCTTCTTTCCCGCCTTTCGTGCCGCCATGGTGGCTTAGTGGTTATGGCCCTCGGCTGCTGACACGAAAGACGCGGGTTCGATCTCTGCAGCGGCGGTCGAATTTCGATGAAGGCGAAATTCTAGAGGCCCGTGTACTGTGCGTTGCCAGTGCACGCTAAAGAACCCCATGTCGTCGAAATTTCTGGAGCCCTCCACTACGGCGTCCCCATAGCCGAGTCGTTTTGGGATGTTAAACCCTCACAAATCACAAATAAAATCTTGCCCACCTTTGCATTGAAGTCGCCCATCAGTACAGTGTACTGTAATTGTTCATTGCCAATTCCACGTCTTTATAGAAACTTTCACTTGCCTGGTCATCATGGCTGGATGTAGGTGGGTTGGCCTGCACCACCTTTAGCTTGTACCGCCTATTGAGTCTAATTACGACAGCTGCCACCCTATCGTTAATACTACAGATTCCCTATACGTTGCCAGCTATATCCTGATTAATGAGTACCAGACCTAGTTCTCGTCTATCCGCTAATCCGCGATAGCGCAGTATGTGCCCGTCCTTTAGATGTGTATACGCCCTATCTGTTCTCCCAGCTTCACTAAGCCCCATGACATCCCATTTAATGCCTGCTAGTTCCTCGAACAGCACAGTTGCTAGCCTAGCCTCACTAGATAAGGTTCTAGCGTTAAACGTTGCGAGGTTAAGATTGCAATGGCGGCCTGTCCGGAGCCAGAGATTCTCAGCGCCCTCCGTTGTGTCACAGGTCTGACCGCCGCCGTGGTCAGTTGCTCCGCAGCCGCTGGGGACTGAGGGCCGAGGGTTAATTGGCTTGTTTATCGAAGCATCTTTTGTAAAACAGCGCGAACAACGTCGGACAAGAACAAGCAGGACACGGGACGAGTGCTATTCTTGTTCTTGTCCGACGTTGTTCGCGCTGTTTTAAAAAAGGCGCATCGGTACCAACTTGCCGAACTGAACGTTCTACTTGTTTATAGAAGGTTGTGGCCAGGTCGGCCAAATCTTGTTCTGGTGAGGGAGCGCGTTGTCGGTTCTGGTCATCGAGATCAGGCCGCACCCCATGCCTGGTTATTCAATTCCATCGACACGCGGATTTTTTTTTTCAAACCCGGTGGAGAAAGTCTTGGCATGGAGACTCAAACCCCGGTCCTCTTCCACGCGAGGTTGACGTTCTACCTCTACGCCATCATTGCTGACTACACCTAGTCTTAAATACCATGCCCAGTCATAAATGCCGATAAGATTAGTGTCACCGCTACTGGAGCCCAGGTAATTCCCACCCGCCTGCTTCCAAAACACTCAGCCCAGGATGCAGTGGGATATGCTAGAAAATTATAGTACTCTGAGCTTAGCATAGAGCTGCAGTTTCCCGCTCTCTCTTCTGTATCTGCATCTGCATGTATCTCCCAATCTGAGCAGTGCTGTTATGAAAGCCTCCACCGCTTTGCTAGAATCTTGTTTATTTATTTCTTCAATATACACCTAAAGACCCTCCTTCGAAGCTATTACATTTGGGGGGGGGGGGGGGGGGTCACTGTAAAAACAATAATAAGGAACATCATTAGCAAGCAAAGCAACAGTAAACAGGCAAGGGATAAAAAACCATTAAGCACCAAAGATCAAATAAATAGGCAGGTGATAGACAATAATATAATACGACTTATGGGTTTAAAGAAAACATTTCAGCATAAAGGAAATGAAAAAAACTACACTGTACTTTTCAGGCACGAACAGAAGTAATTGCAAAAGTAGAGCAACAGGAAATAAAGCATTTCAAACATTTCAAATGCCTACGTCACTCTGGATGAGATCAAGAAATGTGGAGGCATTAGATTCATTATCTATGTGCTCTGGTAAATTTTTCCACTCTATGATAGTGCGTGATATGAATTATTTAACAAATGCAGATGAACGACACGCGATGCGTTCAACTTTGTGCGGATGGTCAAGCCGCCGAAAGAAAGCTGATGGTGATTGGAAAAAATCCTGGTGAAGCGATTGATGGTGATATAGTTTATGGAAAAGTGCTCGTCGGTATAGTTTATGGCGGGAAGACAAGTCTTCTGATTCTGCGCAATTTTTAAAGGTAGGGATGCTGGTACTATATCAGTAGTCTGAAAAAATAAAATGCGCTGCACGGTTCTGCAAGGACTCAATAATTGCAACGAGATAGGCTTGATCAGGATCCCAGATGGCTGACGCATATTCAATCTTCGGACTAATGAGTGCGACGATGAACGCAAGTTTTTTCATATGCAGGGGATGCAGTCTGAGGTCGTGCTTTAGTAGGCCGAGTGAAAGGTTGGCGGATGCTATAGTTAGTGTGGTTGAGCCACGTTATGTCTGACTGCAGGTGAGCTCCGCGGTACATGCTAATAGTTGGAAGTTCCGCAGAATCGTTATTGAGGAAACAAGTTCTGGGAATGCGGGAACTGCGAGGGAAAGACATAAGCGTAGTTTCAGAAAAACTAAGTGCATAAACCAAGTTTACGTAAGCTTAAGTCGGAGCGCCATCACAGCAAGATAGTCAAAGATTGATGCATGCTTGGTGACTTCGTCCGTATCAGCGACGCCCGGTGGCTCCTTTCTTGTGCATCATGACATTCAAGTTCAGCGCCCTCTACCAGCGGCGTGACATCATCGAGCTTCCCTATAAAGAAGGATGTGCAAGGTTTTGAGTTCAATGGGCAAGGTGGGAAAAGCATAAGCATGCGGCCTAACATGCGCTTCCTCCCCTTCATTCAAGTCATTGAATATTTTAGCACAATAAGCAGTGATTGCCCCTTTCTCTTGGGTCTACCGTGCCCACGTCAGTGCATTTCCATTGCTTAAGAAGCCTTTAGTGTGTGCAAGCTCATTCTGTGCGGGGATGTTGAGTTAAATCCCGGCCCGAATACGGGGGACCCCAGTACAAAAGATCGACTAAAAGCACTGCTGGCTGGCGAGAATATGCTAACAGATTATGTTGCAGCCATTCGAGTATAGCAGGCAAGTCTGGAAAAACTTGCGTTTGACTTCACCTCCAAGTTGCCTGACTCAGAAAACCGTCTAGCACAAATCGAGAGTGATAAAGAAACACTAAATAAACTTCAAGCAAAAGTCACTGATTTGGACGACCGAAGTAGGTGCTCAAACTTGATGGTTTTTGCGTTATCTGAACACCCGGATGAAACTGTGTCAGCACTAAAACCAAAAGTTGTCGATAAGTTTACTGAAAATTTTAGCATCACGTGCCAGTTGATGGGAAGAATTCATAAGATTGGGAAACCAGGAAATCAAAGGCTGGTCATAATATTCTTCCAGAACTACAATGAAAAGCAGGAAATTGTGAAAAACGCATTTAAACTGAAAGGAACGTATATATCGGTTCAGAATAATTATTTGCGCGAGACGCTCTGCAAAAGAAAGCTTCTTTGGGCTAGTGCTAAACACAAAAAACTAGAAGGAAAGAAGGTCACCCTAATAAATGGTAAATCGAAAGTGGACGGTGGAATTTACGCGAGGGACGACGCCACACGTGCGAGAGTCGCTGTCCTTTCGTCAGCCGTATTCAGGCACGGAGTGGCACCAGCTGCCAAGTGATGAGAACCCACGTCTGCTGAACGTTAACGCCCGTAGTATAGTAAATAAAACCGATCAAGTAGAAGCCCTAATCTTAGATTATGAGCCGCATAGTGTAGTCATCACCGAAACTTCTATGAAAGAAGAAATAGACGATACTGTAGTTTTGCTCCCTTCGTATAGTGTATACCGCTGCGATAGACAGTCAAGAGTTGGTGGTGTTGCCGTCTTGGTGAAGCACAGTATTCAATTTTTTGTGTTACCGCTTCTTCATGATCACGAGAGCGTCTTTATAACTGTACTGCTAGGGCCGGCCTTTATTGTTATTTGCGGTTTATTGACAACCTGATCCCTCCGAGAGGTTTTTTTTTGTATCGAGAACTACACTTCGCTACCTAGTCGAGCATTTCGCCGTGAGCGCTGACAGTGCGCATGCGCGAAACCGAAGAAGACTAGCACGTGCGCGGCGCATGACTTCATTTTCCTTCGCTTACGGCGCAGTTCAGGTATCCACCGAGATAATGTGAGATGGCGTAATTTCCTTTCCTTAACACCAACTTTAATTTCACTTTCCTTCCCTCACGGCGCGGTTCTGGTGCCCACCGTGATATGTGAGACAGGCAAGACATGTGTAATTTCATTTCCTTAAAACCAATTTCCACTTCATTTTCCTTCCCTTACGGCCGTGGTTCGGGTGTCGGTCTCCACGTCAGGCGTAGGATGGATAACACCTACCGTTCCGCTGAACGCATCAAAGTACAGCGGCGTTTTATTTCTAAATTTTGGTTTTCGGGGAAAAGAAATGGCGTAGCATCTGTCTCGCATATCAGCGGACACCTGAACCGCACCGCTGCAGCTTAGACTTTTGCAAAGGAAGCCTCCAACCAGACAGCTAGAAACAGATACCGGGCCCCGGTAGCGAGAGTAGCTGGCCTCTCATGGTTGCCATCTCTCTGGACTGTCCGCGCGCGTGGTGCTCGCAAGTGTACGTGTTGGCTTCACGGCGTCCTTGAGATTTTCAACTTATTTGATGCGCAACGCCCACGTCCCCAAGCAACACAGGTCATCGGCCCAATATTGCAACAGGATGCTTCCATCCTGGTCCATTGTAGGGCCAGCTTTAATAATACAGTTCCAATGTAGGGCCAATTACTTGTGCTGCTTGGGTCTGGGCAGCACTGTGCTCTGTACGGTTGTACGAACAACCGAAAGAAGCGAAATGCAGCGAGAAAACATCACTGCAGCACTCTCAATGTCCTCCAAGAGGACTGCGGTTGCAATATGTAATTGTTGTACAGATCGCCAGCTGATCCGGACAGGATGAAACGCTGAATTTGTGCTGTAAATCGGAAGGACTTCGTCCCCAAGGAATCGTCGCGTGTCTCTTCCTTACATTTTGTCGACGGGAAACGGACATCCCTAAACCCCGTGCCGATGGTTTATCTTGGCTACGAGAGAAAGGTAAGATGCTCGGCAGCCGCGATCGTTCTTCTTACTGAACACAAGAAATGTATCGTAGGTCGTGAAGGGGCGACGGCGCATCGTGAAACACGACATCGAGGTGCCGAAGAAAAAGGTAATTTCACACGTTCTGTTGGCGGCGAAATCGATAATCGCGCTGCACTTTCTTTTCCAGAGAGCAGGAGGGAATCTTGCAAAAGGCCAATCCTCGCCGCCCAGCTCTTCTCCGACGAGTGTATCCACGACTGTCAAAACGTAAGACAAAAGCTCTACTTGCAGCGATGGCTTGCAACCGGTTTGTTCTGCTGTTTTACCTGAGGTATGTGCCCACCCACAGCTCATTAGCAATAGCGTAAAACTAGATACGGCTTTTAAAACGGCTGATGTGCCCAAGGGCGCGGGACCTAATCCCGGGATGCTGTGGCGGCCGCGTTTCGATAAAGACGAAATGCAAAAGTGCCCGTGTGCAATGCGATGTCATTTTTACGTTATAAAACCTCAGGTGGTCGAAATTAATTTGGAGCCATTCACTACGGCGTCTCTCAAGCCCATGACAGTTTTGGGTCATTAACCCCACATAATTGTTGCTGCTGTCTGCAATGGCGACTTTCCAAAACAAGGAAGCTGAAATTTTGAACAGTACTGTGCTTGCACGCACTCCAATATGAAATGCGATCCAAAGTAAACTTGAAAAAACCAGTCACAAAAGACAAGGGACAAGAGAAGGAGTGCTCATGCCACAACGACTGGTGTGACTTCTCGACTTCTCCTTTACTTGTCCCTTGTATTGTGTGACTGGTTTTTTCAAGTTACTATGAAACAACTGGCCCGCATTTCAACCCTTCTCCATATTAAACGACCCGGCTTATTTGTACCTCGCCGCGTTAAGCACTGCCACCTGAGCTTACATGCTGCCTAGTTCATATCTGTGGCCTACACTACCGTCAGTTGCTTGTGCCAATGATTTTTTGTGAAGGCTGCAAGTAAATACAGGTGATGATGTCATTGTCTCCACTCCACCTAGTAGATTGGTTAGCTACCGCAATATTTGACTTAAAGAAAAATGACCGATGAAACCTTGAAATTGGTTATTATTCTGTAGTCCAAAGCGACATTGTTCGGCTTCCAAGCAGAAACTGATTCTTACTCTTGGTGAGTGCCATGCATCATTTCCGAACACTTCAGAGTATGTTGATTAAAATTAGCTCCTGAAATCAAGAACAACTATACCAGCTATTGCGGGGAAAAAATTAACTCACATTCAGTTGTAGATACCACAGGAAGATTGCAGTACCGAAGCTGCCATGGCAGTGCTCGAACTGCAGCAGACAGAGTATGGAGACAGTTGTCACGCCAAATAGGCTGCATGCGCCATATTTATGCACTGCTGGTAAATGCATGTCTTCGTCTGTTGCAGGCATCACAGGGTGACGGCAGATTGGAAGCTGTCATGGTAATGCTGAAACTCAAACAGACGGACACAGTATGTACTTTAATAACACCATCTGTTAGGCTAGTTGGTTGCGATCCATACGTATCAGCAGCGCGGACAAAAAGCAGGAAGAAGCGCTCCGTACTATCTTCTCCTTCTTCCTGTTTTGTGTTCGCGCTGCTGATACATATGGACACACTATGTGGACAGTGGTCATGTCAAACTGGTTGCATGCTCAGCACACAGCCGTGCCTCGTTAATATGGACACTGGTTTCAGAGGAAAATGTCCTTAAAACTGGTCGTCTGCAATAATGAGTTAGGAAGAAAAACAAAAGCAAATATTAAGAACGTTTTATGATATGGACAGCTTCTGTCCACAGTGGTAGGCAGTGAAGTGGCAATCGGGCACACTTGGAAGGGCTAGGTACATTACTGAGGTAGCCATTATCTTTAAACTCAATGGTGGAGGTTCATACACGTTTTGATAGCCTTGTGGTCTATGAGACATGTGAACGCGTCTCTTGAAATGATGAAGTACCTCCTACTAAGATTTTTCGCATTCTAAGAGCTCTGTACTCACTTGGCTGACAGCTGCTGAAAGTGGTTTTCAACGCAGCACAGAGAGAGGATTTTTTTTGCAGCCATTCGTGCCATGCAACAAGCTTTAAGGTGCGTCGACCGAACACCTTGCCAATTTAAAGCATCAAAACGCAGACACAAACAAGGCTATTACCTCGGCACTTGCACTTTTCCACTGCCGTTCACTATAGTGTTCAGTGCTCAAAATACAAGGGGCAGAACATCTGGTAGAGGCACTCGGGATTTTGTTTCCATTGCTGTCTATATTAGTGAAGTAAAATTGGCGTCCCAATGGGCGTCGTGCATTTTCACTCTGCCCATTGCCCGGACAATGAGTATCCATACTAACAAGGTGTACATAGATTGAAAAAGTATGGTCCCCAGAAAAGCTGTCCATAATTCAAATCATCTGTATTAACGGGGATCGTATTAATGGGGCGTGATTGTAGTGCATTTGTGCATACAGTACTGACACATGAACACCTCCGCTTGCAGGCATCACAGGATGAGTCTCTGCAAACTGCCACGGAATTTCTTGAGCTCAGTCTGACACAGCACGTAAGCAGCTGTCTCCTCGAACTGGCTTCGTGTACAGTACTGGCGGATGTACTTGCGTTGTAATGGCAGTTTATTCATTTATACAATTACCATTTTGTTTGCATTGCCATTTTTTTCATTTACCATGCATGGGCAACAGAAGCTGCTGTAACTGTAATGTGAGCTGCCAAGTGGGGCATGTTGAAGCCGTAAGTAAAATTGCAATTTTGTGATTTTAGTATACAGGCTTCTCAAAATTAGGCCACATGGAGTTAAAAAATACCAAGAACAGTACATGAAAGTCATTATTGTAAATCAGTTGTGCGCCGAGACGGACACACTAAAAAAAGTGTCATTGTAACTTTAGTAAATAAGTGAAATTCATTAACTTTTTATTCAGTGCAGTTAGCGTGACTATTCTATTTGTACAATTTTAATGATGCACCTGTGTCCTGGGATATACATGCCTAAACTTTCAGCACAAACCGTGTAATTACAGATGCGAGTTCATGGTGCTCTGCATGAAGGGCCTTCATGGTGTGAAACAGCTGTTGTGGCGCCTCCCTGACAAGAATGTGGAGTTACACGCGATTGTTATGTTTTCCCTTGGCTAGCAGTGTGTATCGCTGTGCTTGACCGCATGGCGCCACATCTTATCACCTACCCTAGAAGCAACTGCTTAAAGAAACAGCACTCGCCCCACGCCACCGGCTCGGTGATTCTTTGGTGTCGCTGGCCGAGAAAGAAAAATTATCACTGTTGCCTGCAACTCTATATTCTTGTCAGGTGGAGCACCATACGCAACAGCTGCGTTGCATCACAGAGGGGCCTGATGGTGAGCGGTATGGTTTGGGCTGAAATTTTAGACTTGCACACCCCAGGACACAAATGCATTACTAAAATTCTACAGATAGAATAGTCTCAATGTCGCTGGCTCTCAGCTTTCATTATAATCACGCCGGCTAACTGCAAAGAATAAAGAGTTAATGAATTTGGGTAAAATTACTCAGGTTACAATGACAGTCTGAATGATTGTGCCCCCCCGCCCACATAACCCATTTACAGCCATGACCTTTGTGCACTGCTCTTGGTACTTTTTAAAATTATAGACTAATTTTGAAAACCTTATATACAGAAGGAGGTACCATTGTCGATGACTGTGTGGAAACCTTTTGAATTATCTAAGAAGTACAGCAAATAAACAAAGCATTCTCAGAAAGTAATGAATGCATTTATTAGCATTACACATTATGAAAGCATCAAGATAGGACTTTAAGAAAAGAACCAAGTAGCCACGATAATGTCGTGGTATGAGAGTAACGGCTGTTACACTCTTTTGCATCACTCCATCATTCTGCACTAGTATGCAGTCACATAAATCAGCTTGGAAGGAACAGCTTCACATGCAACAAGTTTAGTGCCAGTATGACAGTCTTAACTCCACAAAAGCCTTGTCACATCGTGCAGAGAGCAAACGTTAGGAGAGAAAAATGTTTTAATTTTTGAAGGGCCCTCATATCGTGCGATTACTTTCAGACAACACAGAGGACAGCCCTGCTTCTCTTGGAGTATGCATGTGCCTGCAGCATGGAGATAGAGTGAGTTTATTAATCGCTGTTTGCATCTTTCCGAGCTCAAAGAATTGGAAGTGCAGGGCACAGGGGTTAAATTCTTGCACTGTGAGAACGACTATGGGCTCGTTGTACACATAGATAAAAAAACTGCCCGTTTTACTTGTTTCAGCTGGTAAAAACAGGTAGTGCTAGTAGAGATGTCGATGCGGGATTGCCAACAACATGCCAAGACATGGCAAGAGAAACAAATTGCACCATTTAGCTTACATTCACTTCAGCCTTATGAATGGCGGTTCAGCATTCATGACTAAAGTGTAATTTCAGGTAACACAAACAGTTGCTGCTACTGGCTTCAATGGTGGGACAAGACCTCAAGTACATTGTACAAACGTAGTGAGTGAAATGTTACTCCTCTTTGAATACAGGTCTCACTACATTACCAATCCATGCAGTCATGTGCACTTGACGTTAGATATTTTTAAGCAATGCTGGTTCCTTTGTAGGCAGTCAGAAGTATCCCTTCCAGTAAACAGAGTGGCTTCCCGACCTTTCGTAGGGAGAACAGACTTTTCTCCCGACGCACTCATCGACATACTTAGGAACACATACAACTCCCGGTACCTCAAACCCCCTGTTCCCCTATGCTGGCACCCCGAATGCCAATATCGACGCGGAGATTACGGAAGCAGAAGTCAAAGCGGCCCTCCTGACTCTCCGCTCTAACTCCACTCCAGGAGTGGACCGTATCTCCAATAGCATGCTCCGCAATTTGGACGATCAGTCGATTGCCCAGCTTACGGGCCACTTCAACACATGCTGGCAGGAAGGCACCCTTCCGCAATCCTGGCGTCACGCCAAAATCTTATTCATACCCAAGCCCCACAAACCCATTACACCTGCAAATCTTCGTCCCATCTCACTAACATCATGCCTGGGCAAGCTTTTGGAGCATGTCGCACTCGCTCAACTCACCCAACACATGACGGTGCAAGACCTCTACCCGCACAGCATGGTGGGCTTCCGTCCCCACCTGTCGGCACAGGACGCCATGCTCAAGCTCACACAGGATATTTTTAACCCCCCTCATACTGGGCCACACAATAGCTGTCCTCGCCTTGGATCTCTCCAAGACCTTTGATCACCTAGACCATAAAGCGATCATGGCAGCGCTCTCCCCCTCGAACATAGGTGAACGTATGTACACCTATATTCAAGCATTCCTTACTAACCGCAAGGCCGAAATTTACTTCGGTCATCACGCATCACGCCCATACACCCTTAATGGTATTGGCACCCCCCCCCCCCAAGGGATCTGTCCTCTCCCCTTTCCTCTTCAATGTCACACTCATACCCCTTGCCCGCAAACTACAAACGATCCCTCACCTTCGGCATACCCTCTATGCTGATGATATAACTCTATGGACCACCCATGGCAGTGATAAAGACACAGAGACTACTCTGCAGTGGGCAGCTACCCTCACCCAAACATGCGCGGAGTATCGGACTCTCAAGCTCCCCGGAGATGTCGGAGCTCCTCATACTCAGCCCCACAACCCGAAACTGCCCAATAGCCTCCATAACCATGAAACTGGAAAAGAGGTACATCTCGGAGGTACACACGCTCCGGGTACTGGGCCTCCACATCCCGAGCAACGGGAAAAACACTCTCACCATCCAGAAACTCAAGCAGACGGCGATGTCGATATCCCACCTAATCCGCCAAGTTTCTGGCCACCACCGGGGCATGAAGGAGCATGACCTATGTCGTCTAATTCATGCCTTCGTCCTCAGCCACTTTCTCTTCACGCTCCCCTACCTGAAACTGCAAGGTACAGGAATCTCCACCCTGGATGCTATGATCCGAACAGCATTTAAGACAGCACTACAGCTACCCCTAAATACCTCAACAGAAAAACTGCTACAGCTAGTCCTGCACAATACGATAGGCGAGCTTATCGAGGCCCACCGACAGACACAATACATACATCTCGCGAGAACCACCACCGGCAGGCACATGCTACACACCCTCGGCATTAGGATACCAGCCACGGATCCCACACAGCTCCAGGTTTCCCACCACATTCACCGCGAACTACTTATTATACCTCTCCCCAAAAACATGCACCCCACCTACCACGAATCCCACCGCAGAGCTCGAGCGTGTGGGGGGATGCCGCATGCACAGGCGAGGACGCAGTTGTAGCCATCACGAACCCCTCCCTACAACCGATTGCCACCCTTTATATATCCCCCACTGCCACTTCGGATGAGGCTGAAGAACCCGCTATTGCCCTAGCCATCACGAGCACGGAATCCCGGTGTATACTATCGGACTCTATAACTTCCATACTAAATTTCGCCCGCGGGAGAGTTCACGTGTCTGCATTTGGCATATTGAACTCCTTCGCCCCTCACCCACCCCGCCACATGGAGCTCATATGGGTGCCTGCCCACTCCGGGAATCCCGGAAACGAGGCTGCCAACGTTTTAGCCCGAGGTTCTCTCAACCGGGCACCGGCGGCCTCCGATCTGGGGTTCTCACGGGAGCGCATGCATTCCTTCAGTGAACTGACGCAGGCCTGCAAAGCCGAGCGTCGGCTGCATCCAGCGAACATCTCTTGATCTGCTATTTCAACTGTGCAGATACGACTGGCATTTCCCGGATTGTCAAGCGCTGCCCGGTGAAGGATCCATCGGACATTGCGGATTTGCCTGGCTTTTTCTACCGCTCGAACTGCACAGTGCTCCCGAGAGCTGTGTGACGCCCAGGCCCCTGCCGCGTACACCGTCACCGCCGTGATCACCGGAGCAATCACCGCCGCACGCCCCTACTGCGCTTGCGCGCCTGACGGATAAATCAAGAACACACGGGGAGGCAGTCATTTGGCAGCGACGGCAGCATCCAGCGAACATCTCTTGATCTGCTATTTCAACTGTGCAGATACGACTGGCATTTCCCGGATTGTCAAGCGCTGCCCGGTGAAGGATCCATCGGACATTGCGGATTTGCCTGGCTTTTTCTACCGCTCGAACTGCACAGTGCTCCCGAGAGCTGTTTGACGCCCAGGCCCCTGCCGCGTACACCGTCACCGCCGTGATCACCGGAGCAATCACCGCCGCACGCCCCTACTGCGCTTGCGCGCCTGACGGATAAATCAAGAGCACACGGGGAGGCAGTCATTTGGCAGCGACGGCAGCATCCAGCGAACATCTCTTGATCTGCTATTTCAACTGTGCAGGTTAGTTTGTTCCCCTATTTAATGTACGCGTAGTGGTGCTTGTGCTGCTGTCGCTGCCAAAGACTTGTATATTTTGCTGTATTGCCGGGCCTATTGTGGCTTTCTGCTGTAGTGGAAACAATGTCCCATGTCTGCTTCACTTGTGGTGAAGCATTCCATGAAAATGAGGGGCGTGCAGCTTGTTCTGAGTGTGTGCACGAATACCATTTTGGAATATGCGCGGGAATAGCTGAAAAGTCATTCAAAAGAAAATCCGAAGCTGCAAAGAAAACATGGCGATGCCAAAATTGCCGGAGCTCGGTACAAGGTGGTAGCAACACTGATGAAAACAAGACTGACATGGGTATAAAAGCTATCCTTGGATCTATTAATCTAAAGCTAGAATGCCTACCTTCCCTCGCCGCTCGAGTAGAAACTATGGAGGAGTCTGTTACGCACATGTCTGCCATTTTTCAGGAACTTAAAAATCTATTTTCGTGCAGGAAAATGAAATTAAGGTACTTAGAAAGCAGGTACAGGAACTGGAGATGAAGGAGGATGAGAACCAATCTGCTCAGGCTCAGCTTCGGCGGGAAGTGAACGAACTTGAATTCCGAAATAGGCAGCTTAATTTAGAAGTCCATGGGGTGCCTCTCGTGCAAGGTGAAAACTTGCATAATGTGCTAAACGGAGTTGCAGACCAGCTGGAAACGCCACATTTGGTCGAGCATGACATTGCCTCGGTACACAGGCTACCCGCACAGAAAGACAAAATTCCCGGAATAATCGTCCGTTTCACAAGGCAGTCGACAAGGGAATCTTGGTTAAGTAAAAAGAGCAAGCTAAATGATAGCCATCCACGCATCTTCATCCAGGAAAACTTGACCCGTCACAACAGAGACCTGCTACAAGCTACAATGAACTGGGCCAAAGAAGCTGGTTTTAAATACGTGTGGCATACGCATGGAAAGGTTCTTTTGAGAATGTCTGATGGTGCAAACGCAATTCACGTTAGAAGCCGTGATGACCTCGACCGCCTTCTGCCCAAATGATGCGCCCAGCCAGTATCATTCTTGAACAGAGAAGCTAGAGATGGATGAACACGATTTCTATTCACCAGATGACTTGAACAATGTGGTATCTCATTTGGGACGTCATGCGTTAAAATCTGTGCATTTAAACGCCAGATCTGTCCGAAACAAAGCACTTCTGTTAGATTAATTCTTTAGCCAATTTTCTTTCAATTTTTCAGTTGTCATGTTCAGTGAAACATGGAGCAAAAATGAGAGTGATGTTTTTAGAATGGAAGGCTATAATACACATTATCTCAACCGACCTTGTGGTCGCGGTGGTAGTGTTGCAGTTCTAACTTTAGAACAAATGGACTGCGAACTAGCAGACGCTTTCAGTATTGTAACTCCCGATTACGAAGTTTTATCTTTATTTGCGGATAAAGTACTGTATTCGGTTTGTTATCGGCCGCCAAGTGGGCATGTTCCAACATTTCTTGAATTTTATGAAAGCTTTCTTTCGTTTGTTGCGGAAAGCAGGTGCATGTTGGTAGCTGCAGGTGATTACAACATTGATATGGGTATTGATACTCCTGCTTGTACCAATTTTACCAATATTTTGCTGTCAAATGGGTTTAACAATGTTATAAATAATCCAACAAGAATAACAACTAATTGCCAGTCAGTATTGGATGTCTTCATAACAAATTTTTTATTATCGGATGTAAAGGCTGGTGCATTAGCATGTTCTATTAGTGATCATCTTCCGGTGTTTTTTTGCCTAGATGTTGCCAGCATTCCTAAACATCCGCCTGCTGAAAACCTTTACCAGCCAGTAACTGACGCGGCTCTCGATGCATTCAGAAAACAATTGATTCAAGTAGACTGACGAAAGGTCCTGACTTTGGTCGATGCTGACAGTGCTTATGATGCATTTTTAGATATATTTAAAGGTTTTTACCAAGTTCACTTTCCTGTAAAAAAGCGCCAAAGAAATAGGAAAATTCGGAAACCATGGGTAACATACGAACTCTACCAACAAATGAGAACAAAAGACAGACTGTTCAGAAAATTTCTTCGCACGCGTAATCTTAATGACTTGACGATTTTCAAACAATATCGAAACAAACTAACCAAGAAATTGTGCATTGCGCGCAAAGATTACTTCTCATCTTTTGTGGATGTCAAAAATGCACCGAGCGCACTGCTTTGGGACAAACTAAATATGTTACTACGCCGTGGTAATAGCAGGAGCTGCATGTCCAAACTTACTATTAAGGGCAAGGACTTGCAAGGGGCGGAACTGGCTGATTCTTTCAACACTTTTTTCACAAATATGAGTACACCAGGTAGTTTCCACAACGCATGTCAATATATGAACAGGAGGAATGATAGAACTTTATTTTTACAGCCAGTCACAGTGCATGAAGTGATTTCAACAATTAGAAGTTTAAACAACAGCAGCAGTAGGGATATCGATGAAATTCAAATAAAACCCGTCAAATACGTCGCAGATGTAATTGCACCAGTTCTTACGAATATGTTTAATATGTGTTTAACTACGTCTATATTCCCAGTAAAGTTGCAGGTTGCCAAAGTAGTAGTGCTCTTTAAAAAGGGGAATCGAAACGAATTGGGCAATTATCGGCCTGTATCTATATTGCCGATTTTTTCGAAGGTTTTCGAGAAAATAATTCATTGCAGGGTTTTGAATTTCATCGAAACCTCCAATGTATTAACACCTTACCAATTTGGTTTCCGGAAGAATATGTCAACTGAATTAGCCTTGCTTCACCAAAAAGAATATATTTTAACACAATTTGAGATCAAGAAAATCGTGGTTGGCTTATTTGTTGACTTCTCCAAGGCTTTTGACTTGGTCAATCATGAAGTTTTATTGAATAAGTTAGATATTTATGGTGTACGTGGATGTGCGTTACATTTACTACGGTCATATTTGTCCCACCGGCGACAAGTAGTCCAAATTAATAACTCTCGATCACAAGTCCTACCACTGGCTTGTGGTGTCCCACAAGGTAGCATATTGGGGCCTTTGCTCTTTAACCTTTATATAAATGGCATTGTTAATATTAACCAGGATGCCAAATTTATCATATACGCAGACGATACTAGCATATTTTTCTCTGGTAATAATATCGATCAACTTATCTCCAGTTGCAATGACACAATAGTTCAACTACAACAATGGTCGGCCTATAATTCTATGACAATTAACACAAATAAAACAAAAGCCGTTATTTTTCGGGCAAAGAATAAGCCACTCCTTCCTCATGCCGATATTATTTTTAACTCTCGTCCTGTTGACATTGTTGACCATTTCAAAAGCCTTGGTGTGACATTTACTGCTCACATGTCCTGGGAAACTCATGTGAACTTACTAGTGACAAATTTAGCTCGGATAACTGGAGTAATTGGTCGTCTCAGATACATTCTTTCTACAAAACTTAAACTATTGGTTTATAATTCACTCTTTTATTCACATGTTAACTATTGCCAACTTGTCTGGGGTACAACTACATTCTCTAACCTACAAAAAATGTATATCATGCAGAAGCGATACCTACGTCATGTGTACAACGCCGGTTATAATGCAACAACTGCAGGTTGTTTTCATAGAGCGCATGTCATTGCGGCTCATAAACTATATCTCTACCGTCTGAGTACTAGATTTAAATATGAAGTAAGATATAACATACATAACCTTGGTACTCTGGCATATTTAGAAAAGATTGAACAATATTATGCTACAAGACATGGAGAATGTTGGAAAATCGTTGCACCCCGTTTGAACTCTGGCATGGAACGCCTATGTTATTCTTTACCATCACTGTTAAACCATTATCTGTCTACTAACTTTGATTTATTTATTTCCACCGCTGCTAAGCTTCGCTCTATGTTTACTGAGGATGAATAACTGATTTTACTTATCCTGGGATTTAATTTTTCGGACCACTCTGTTTTGCTTCTGTTCTGCACTGATCAAGTGTTTTCATTTTCTTTTATTATTTTTATTATTATTATTTATTGTTTGACTGTATGAATTGATTGCTGTTGACCAAACGCTGCTCATTAAGTGGGGCGACGGACTCGTCAAGCCGCCTATTGACGGCTTTTTTCCGTCGTCCTCCATCTGTGTACTGCACATGGTGGAAATAAAGTCTTCTTCTTCTTCTTCTTCTCCTTCTTCTTCACTCCGTCCCTCCCTCGACAATTATCATCAGACACTTTGGAGGCGGCTCCTAACACGCACCTTGCCCTCCCCTTATATACGCTCGCGCTATCACCAAATCCACACAAACCCTTCCTGTACATTCATGTACCCTCTGCCATCACCCCAAAGCCACTCTCGATCATATCCTTTTCCTGTGCCCGGCGGATTCTCCCCCGCGGGGCCTGGAGCACCTTAGCACTTGCGAGGCTTCGGAGACCCTACTGCGCTCCGAGGACCCGGCAAAGCAAGCCATCGCCACAGGCCGGGCTGCCAGCGTCTTGAGCCTCCGGGACACAAACGTTTGAGTGCAGTGGGGCCGTGCGGGGGCCGAAGGACCTGCGTGTCCTAAACTCCCGTGTGTGTAATAGTTTCCACCACTACTTCCCGACCAATGTTTGTTATTGGTCCCGTCTGCCAAATATAAAACTGGGCAACCGGAACACTATAGCTGTTTCAAAGTAATAAGGTATATAACAGCACGTGCACCCTTTTGCCAAAAAGTTTCCAGTGCAGCTCCGATCTTGAGAACAAAAACTTCGCACAATCCCAGAGTCACAGATACTTGCTGAGAACCATACCTGTCGCTTGCAAAAGTGTTTGCTATAGTGTTCAAGATCCGGGTGTTGCATTTTTAGTCGCCTTTACAGTAGGGAACTTGAATTTCCGATGGTAAAGAATAGGCGGCGTTGTCTTTAAATGATGAACATGGAGTACCATATTCAGTTGCAAAATGAAAGCGCTGTATTTCCCAAAAAGGCTTCAGAAATTTTGGGGAGTGCATTCATTCTGCGAGGTAACATTTTGAGAAACAAATTTGAGGTGGTAAAGATAGGGCAGAAAATATGCTGGTGGAATAAATACTTTGTCCCGTACAACTTTAGTTTTAAATAAAGCAATTTCCATGCTCGAGATCGTAATGAACACCTTTTATCTTACACCGACAGGTATAACTTGCGTAGTGTTTCATGATGCTCTCCAAACAGGGCACAACTAGAGCTTACTCTAGCAAAGCTCAGAACATTCAGTGTCAAGCCCAACTGCAACAAATTGCTGCAATCCGTAACACGGCAAATCAAACGGAGAAACCCTTTTTTTTTCTCGGAATACTCTGGGAACATACTTACTGACAGATAGTTCCATAGGGCAAAGCGTAGTAGTCTTGACATTTGACAGGGGGTGCTTTATAGTATTGCGTAGTTGTTTCGGCATTTAAAAAAAGAGTGGCTGCTAGCATTCACCATCATTAGCAGCCAATGCGTGTCAAAAGAAGGGTTCGTTCATTAATACAAAAAAAAATACTTTTGACACCCAAGCTAGTTATTACGCTCATGATGTGAGTGCATTCATTACATGAGTAAATATGAGAGAACACAGAAGCACAATAACCATGTGTGCAGCCATTTCAGGAACTGATTTACTGGATGTCCTAGTGTGAGCAACATGGAGAACATTTAATTTGAGACCGCCTGTGGTCTGGTACACAAGTACATGTGTTCCAAGCATGTTTTGATTTGCTGCCCAAAAAGAAAGTTGCTTGCCTGGATTCAGCTGTTTAGAGCATGGCCGAAGCTGTATGCTGAAAACCCCATTCTTGGTGCCTCTATTCTCACACTCTGTCCCCCTTTCACCTTTTCCTTCCTATTTAGGTTCCAAACCACAAGACGTCCACGCAGTAGGAGCATGAGGGCATGAGGACCACTGCTACGCACAACTGCAAATGATTGGGCTGCACACAGCTTCATTTGTGCGGAAGGTTTCCGCTGATGACATTCTTTTTTATACGGGCATCTCGCAAACTGCATTCAAGAGTGATCAAGGAACCCGTACGAGGTTCCGAAATGTCTTTTAATTTCATGACATGGTCAGTGACCGCATTCCTTTTTCTTTGACACAGTGCCTGACCAGACGAACTTTCGTCGAACCATTGATTATGTAAACTGCATTCAACAACCTTGTTAAAGCAGTATCGGCATTCGCAAAAAAGAAAAATGTATTGCCGCATGCTGACCAGCTGCTGATGTGCCTCATGAGGCTTCGCCTTGGCCTTTTATATGGACATTTAGGCAGGATAATACAGTTAGCTGTGTCCAGTGTGGGGAACAACATCCGCTAAATGCTTCAGGTGCTCTGCAAAGTAATGAAATGGGTTGTAACCTGGCTGCCAAAAGAAGCCACCAGGGATAGCATGCCAGCATCCTTTGTTGAAAATGGATATGGCTCCAAGACGTGCGTGCATTCTAGATTGCACAGAAGTTATGCTGCAACGCTCCAAGAAGCTGAAGGCAAAAACACAAACATATAGCAGCTATAAAGCGCATAATACTGTGAAATTCCTAGTAGCAATTGCCCCTAATGGACACATTGTATTTGTGTCGGAGGCGTACGGCGGCCGCGCTTCGTACAAGACCATCACCAGGGAGAGTAGAATAGGAGATAATTTCATGCAAGGTGATGAAATTATTGCAGACAGAGGCTACTCCCTTGATGATAAACTACTCGTGCAAGGAGTCCAGCTCAACACTCCAGGTTTCATGAAAGGTGTGTGTTATTTCTTATGAAACATGGCAGAGTTTTCAGCAAATGTAATGTGACATATTGTTTTGCAGAGAAAAAACAGTTGACTGAAACGGAGATCGCCGCAACCAGGCGTATTGCATCTGCTCGCATTCATGTGGAGCGAGCAATCAATAGGATAAAAACTTACAAACCCTTCCAATCACATAAAAAAAAACAATCAGCGGTATGGCCTTTGTGCAGGACTGTGTAACCTTAAGCCTGCTCTCATCAAACAGGATGTCCAGTGAACTCAAATCCTACATACGACAGGGACATTTTGTGCAGCTGGAAAAATCAGGTATACCATTGAAAAGTTAGCCAAAGTATGGGAAACTATGGACTAAAATTGACATGACGGTCTGGATTGAGCAGAAATAGTACAGTGAGTGCCCAGCATGCAGTCGGTGCACAGTGGCACGGAATCTCGCTTCACAAGTGCACAAGTTCAGTGTGTCTAGCGACCCAGAGAACCTGGATCGTCAAGGGATATGTATCCGGAAAAATCAGAGAATTATCAGGGGTACTGTGTAAAAAGCGATGAACTCAGGAGAAACGAGCTACTGAATTTACTGTAGTGGTTTGTCCTTATTTTTGTTGGTGCTGCAAGTACTCAGAACGTGGTCTGTTCACATTGGCATTACATCTTTTCGCCTCAGTATGTATAAGGCGTGGCATCTTGTCCATTCTAGCTGCTTTTCCTTGTCCACGAAGTCAGCACTGGTTGGTTCTGTGCTGTTTGCCATACTCCTCAGTAAGTTTGGGCTGGTGTAAATCAATAGATGTAACTACGGTCAAAAGCAAGAAGCAAGCAGGTCAAGGCATGTAGCTGCATTTAAAAGTATTTTTCATGAAAAAAGCTTGAACAAGTAGTGCGTGTCACTGCTCCCTTTCTTATACAAGGCAGCACACTGAGTACTACTACATCACAGTTGTCGACTCTGAGTTGACAGTTCTGGAAATCTTTCTATTTGGGTTCTGCCAACCTTGCACGCAGTGCAGAAAAAAAAATACTGGCTAGAGGCTACGCGCCTCACGCTATGTCAATGAGGTCTTTACCAAAAGCTTTTTTAAAAATTTTTTTCCCACAGCAATGCTGCTGTCAAAAGGGGCATCGGTAAATATGGTGCCGTTTTGTGGCACCGGAACGTGTAATTTATAGTACCCTGATTAGCATACAGTGTGTCATATGGAAAATTTACTAAAATTTTTTTCACACTGAAACCAGCTGTTGCTTCTGGGAAAGCTAACTGCTGCCAAAATCACTGCGCTGATTGCAGCTTAAATGCAACATCATTTAAAGGTCCAGCCGCCGCAGTGGCTGAGTGGTTATGGCACTCGGCTGCCGGCTCGAAAGACCCGGGTTCGATCACGGCCGTGGCGGTCGAATTTCGATGGAGGCGAAATTCCAGAGGCCCGTGTGCTGTGCGATGTCAGTGCACGTAAAAGAATCCCAGGTGGTCGAAATTTCCGGAGCCCTTCACTACGGCGTCCCTCATAGCCTGAGTCGCTTCGGGATGTTAAACCCTCCATAAACCAAACCAAACCATTTAAAGGTCCACCGGGACTGGGGCTTGCAGTGCAGCGAAACTGATATGCAAGGGCTAAGAGAGCCATGTCTCGTTAAAAATAAAGTTCGAGGTGCCAATCCACAGTCAGAGGTTTGCCTTCAGGCATCGCAAGGAAGTAAAAGTGACCGGCTCGTTTCTCTCGATTAGTAGACCAAGGTGGCTGTCTTCACCTGTTTAGCCATATTGTTTCGCAGAAGTGTGCCATGCCATGCCTCCCTAACAGAAAATTTGGCATCACATCCTTTTTGAGAGCAAAGCTAGTCATATCAGCAACTGGCAGGAAATGCTACCATCTTTTCTGTCGCTGAGATGTGATGGGAACAGCATACTGCCAGAACACGTAGTACAGCTTAGCGTTTATAAGGCGAAATCCTTGTATGTCCAATTAGCACAATATCTGCCATCTGTCGGCGCCCATAGCACGAAATCCCTCACATTCCTCACTGACCTTACCATTCTCACGCAAGATGTCATCAGTAAACCATAAGATACTGATGCCTGCAGCAAAGAAGAATAAAATTTATTCCAAAGGTGTGGAGAATTGCACCAATGACCTTTAGGTTGCTCGGCGAGCACGCAATCCATAGGCCTCAAAACAATGTTACTTCTTGGCGAATAGAAGTGAACAGTGTAAGCGGTTCCTTACGACTGTGTGGTAATAAGTATTTGTGTCACAAGAACGGAAGGAATCTTTTAAAGAACCTTGCAGCAGAACTCGAATGGGACAATGCTTTTGCATTCAAAGCATGTAAGCAATCTTAAGTGCCCTCCATAATTTTCTTGCCTCCCTTGTCATATACACATTAGGTCATGCTATCACATTAGATTCTATTAAAATTTTGGTTTCTTCTGGCATTTATGAAAGTTTACCTTATGTACTTAACAACCGAAAATTTGACACTTGAACACCATTTCCGGAAACAGCTGCATGGAAGAGCAAGAATTCAACAGCTACTTTTATTAGAGGACCAGAAGGGAAGCAATGGCTGTCTTAAACAGAAAGAGCAAATCTGTTTTCAATGTAGCATTTGCAGCAGCAAATAGTTTCTTGCGGTGAGCAATCCATATACACTATCCAATACCATTGGCCACAATATTGTTTCTCCTTAGTGGCCAGACGATTTTAATTGACATAGCTGGGGAGCCTGAAGAGGGCAGCTTGCTAGACACCCTATTAAATGAAGAAATGGTTGAAAGAGCAGTGGTTGCAGCTTTGCTGCCTAAATAGTGCAGTTGTGGGACTTTGCAATAAAGAATTTTTTTAGTTCTACTGCACTGCTTTCTTTAGCCTAAAGCACACCTGACTACTCTTTTTTTTTCAGCACTTTAATTTTCCGAGCTGAGGTTCGGGAGCTCCCAGCAAACAGCAGCAGTCGCATACTACAGCGTGCCAGGATTTATTCACACATCAGCAAGCTACACTTGAGCATGCAGCTTAAGTACATGATTAAGCAGTACAGGAATACGAGCAACAGTGTCAGAGCGAATAATCACAGGCATTCAAATCACAATCTTGACAAAGCATTTGTTAGCCAACAAGAGGCACAAAAATAAAACAACCGGGTAACTAAAATGAATTCGCCAATTCACCCGAGAAATCATGTTAAATGATCTGCTTAATTTTAGGACAACACTGCATTGGCAAGGCAAAAAAAGGTCTTCAATGCCTCACAATGAATTTATGAATTTTTTGCCAAGTAAAAGGAGTTAATATGCATATTCTATATAATACGAGGGGAACCTGAAGCTTGATTGTAATGGGAGGCCCATACACTAGCTTATTACAAAGCACAAGTGCAAGAATCATTTTGTTTAATGGTTATATTGTTACGGGGCAGAAGGCATGTAAAACAATGAAGCACAATACCACACGAGGCAAGCACAAGGCACACAGGGCGTCAAGACGCTGCCATGCTGGACTCGGTCAGCGAGCATGCACCAAACCTACACACACTTCGTATGCGTCATCGTTCTGCCGCTTCGTACCAATATACATAGTTCAATATACTTTAATACTCTATATGCTATCAATTCATCTTCTGTAAGACTGGACACGGGCTTTAGAATCTTCAGAGACTGGCGCTCAACGAAGAAGACGACGAGAAGCGCCGAACATTGCGAAGCTCGAGCGCCGAACGCTCGGTCGCTCGTGCGTGCTCTGGACTGAACGCGGTCTCTGTTCTGTGCCTGGACGGTTCGGCTGGTTGTTCGTGACGCTGTGTTTATTACTGTGCTGTGCTCTTATTACTGGGCTGTGCTGTGGTGTGCTGTGTGTGCTGTATTAGTAGTGTGCTGTGTTCTTATTACAAGTGGTGGAGGTGCCAACGATCTCTCGCCCTGGAGCTTCGCACCCGCGCATTGACTACCACCTCTGCAATGCCTGAGACCGTCACCCAAACCGCTTCATCGCTTCCGTCGGCTGTCTTCGGTTCCGGCGCCGCGCGGCAGCGTGATCCGACCATCTTCAGCGGCACAGATGACACGGATGTGGAGGATTGGTTGGGCTCCTATGAACGCGTAAGCGCATACAACATGTGGGACGATAGCGTCAAGCTCACCAACGTTATCTTTTATCTGAGTGACGTAGCCAATCTCTGGTTTCGAAACCACGAGGCTGACATCTCAAGCTGGGCAGCTCTAAAAACCAGTCTGACAGGAGTATTTAGCCGTCCCGCCGTGCGAAAGCTTCGCGCCGAGCAACGCTTGCGAAGTCGGGCCCAGCAAACCGGTGAAAACTTCACCAGTTATATAGAAGATGTCGTCGACCTCTGCAAGCGTGCCAACCCTTCTATGAGTGAGGCCGACAAGATCAGACACATTATGAAAGGCATTGAGGATGATGCCTTCCAGATGCTCGTCGCCAAAGATCCCCAGACTGTCTTCGGTGTCATCGGCTACTGCCAAAGCTTCGATGAGCTGCGCAAACAACGCCTTTCTACCCGGCGTGCAGGCTTACAAAAGGCCGCACTTTGGAGCTTGGCTCTGCCAGGGGACGGGGCTCTGGACCAACAGTCGCTCCTCCAGACGCCAGCTATCCTTGTCTACCTGCCCGCCTACGCCTGCGCCGTCGCTCACTCCCAACCTACAGCCTATTATTGAGGAGCAGGTCGCTGCAGTCCTGCCACCTCCTTCTCAGCCACCCCTGATTGCGGCTCCTCTTACGTACGCGATGCCCTGGTGCGGTCGCGGCCCTCACCTGCTGCCCCTGTCTACAGGCCACCTACCCGGCAGTTAGAACCCCAGCGACCTGCAACCCCACCTTACCGTCCGGTTGCCCGCCCCCGATCCCAGCCGCAGCCACTCAACCGCTGAAGACAACCGCCCTATTTGCTACGCCTGTGGCGTCGCTGGTCACGTTACTCGTTTGTGTCGCAGTCGTGACCACCGTCCCAACGATTATAGGCAGGAGCCGACGTATGACCTTCCGCCGTCGTCCTCTCCTGCGTCACACTTGCCGCCTCCGGATTCTTCTCCTAGTTACCATCCCCGCTCCCCGTCTCCTGGCCGTCGTTCCCGTTCCCCAATGCTCCGTCGCCAACCTGCCGTCCACGCGGAAAACTAACCACCGCAGTTCCGGAGGCAAGAACTGCGTCACCAGCGGCTCACTCAAGACCTGTTTCTGCGCCTGCCAATATTATTACCGTTTTCGTTGAAGGAGTCGCCGTCGAAGCACTTGTTGACACTGGCGCTGCCGTTTCCGTTCTCAGTCACACCCTCTGTCGCAGACTCAAAAAAGTGACGACGCCCCTTCCTCCCGTTTCTTTCCGGACGGCCAGCGCTCAGGACATTCGACCGTTAGCCGCCTGCACCGCCCGCCTGCTCATCGGGAACGTTCCCTACACAATCGAGTTCATAGTCCTCGCCCGCTCCTCTCACGACGTTATCCTTGGCTGGGACTTCCTCTCCTCACATCACGCCGTTATTGATTGCGCCAGTGCTCACCTTGACTTGTCGCCCTACAGTGACGCCCCTTGGATGTAACCGGTGCTGCTGCCACTACTGTGGTCGTCTCAGAGGACACAGACGTTCCACCTTTCTCTTCAGTGCTGGTGCCTCTTTCTTGTGCTGCGCTCTCAGATGCAACAGTGACTTATACCCCCTCTTTACGATGCGCTGACGAGAAGTCTGTTTTGCTGCCTCATGCTCTGCTGAGAATTGTTCGTGGCTCCAGCGCTATTTATGTGGCCAACCCGTTCTCCTGCCCTACCACTTTACTCCGTGGCCAATCGCTTGGTAGCGTTGCCGTTCTCGATCCCGCCTCCGCATACCCCCTCGTCGATAGCGCGGCCGGCCTTCACGTCAGCGCCATTACGCCTGTTCCCATCACGAATCAGTCGTCTGTAGATATTTTTCACCGTTCCGTCGACGCCGCCCTGACGTGTACCCAACCAGACCAGCTTGTAGCCGTTCTGTAGCGTTTTCAAGCTTCGTTTGACTACCAGCAACCTTCCTTGGGCCGCACCACCACCGTTACCCACTGTATTGACACTGGAACCCATGCCCCTTTGCGCCAACGTCCGTGCCGCGTGTGAGCCGGTGAGCGCAGCATCATTGACGCCCAGGTGACGAAATGCTCCAGCGTCATGTGATACAACCGTCGCACAGCCCGTGGGCATCGCCAGTGGTTCTGGTCAAGAAAAAAGACGTTTCCATCCGTTTCTGCGTGAACTACCGTCGTCTGAATAAGATTACACGCAAGGACGTTTACCCTCGCCCCCGTATCGACGATGCCCTTGACTGCCTGCAGGGCTCTGACTTCTTTTCTTCCTTGGAGTTGCGCTCCGGTTACTGGCAAGTACCAATGGCGGAAGCCGATCGCCCAAAAACTGCATTCGTCAGACCCGACGGGCTCTATGAATATAATGTCATGCCTTTCGGCCTCTGCAATGCACCCGCCACATTCGAGCGCATTATGGACAACATACTCCTAGGGCTCAAATGGCACACATGCCTTTGTTGTCTAGACGACGTTGTAATCTTTTCCCCGGACTTTCCGTCTCACCTCCAGCGCATCGAGACTGTTCTTCGCTGCCTGGCCGACGCTGGCCTCCAACTTAATTTGAAAAAGTGCCGCTTCGGAGCTCGGCAGCTCACCATTCTCGGTCATGTCATATCGAAAGATGGCGTTCTCCCGGACCCGGCCAAGTTGCGAGCTGTGGCCGAATTTCCAAAGCCCACTTCTGTAAAAGACCTCCGCAGCTTCGTCGGCCTCTGCTCCTACTTCCGCCGCTTTGTCCGCAATTTTGCCACTATCGTCGACCCCCTGAACAAGCTCCTTTCCACCCACAACCTTTCGGCCTGGTCGCCAGGCTGTGATGAAGCGTTTACGACACTCCGTCGCCTCCTCACCACTCCACCAATTCTGCGTCACTTCAACCCTCGTTCTCCGACGGAACACCACACCGATGCCAGTGGCGTCGGCCTCGGTGCCGTACTCGCTCAACGCAAGCAAGGCTTTGACGAATACGTTGTCGCTTACTAGCCGGACACTCACAAAAGCTGAAGCCAACTATTCTGTCACCGAGAAGGAGTGTTTAGCCATCCTTTGGGCGATCGCCAAATTTCGCCCCTACCTGTATGGGCGCCCTTTCGACGTTTTCACCGATCACCACGCCCTCTGCTGGCTGTCATCTTTGAAAGATTCCTCTGGCCGACTGGCGTGATGGGCTCTGCGACTCCAAGAGTACGACATTCGCGTTATCTATCGTTCCTGCCGCAAACATGCCGATGCTGATGCCCTATCACGTTCCCCTATACCATCTGAGGCAGCGCCATGTATATCCGCCCTGTCTTCTTTCAAGTTTGAGTTCGCTGATATGGCTTCCGAGCAACGCAAAGACCCGTGGATCACTTGCCTTTTTGATCTCCTATCTGGCCAATCGTCTCGACCTCCTTCCCGTGCTCTGCGTCGTCAGTTCCACCATTTCGCCATCCGAGACGAGCTCTTTTACCGCCGCAACTATCTCCCGGATGGTCGCAAGTGGCTTCTCGTCATTCCGACATATCTGCGCTTCTTCATTTGCTCTTCCTGCCACGATGATCCCCAGTGTGCCCATGCCGGATTCTTGAAGACTTTCACCCGTCTACGACAGCGGTACTACTGGCGTGGGATGGCCCGTTACGTCCACCAGTTCGTTCAGTCCTGCACCACATGCCAGCGACGAAAACATCCATTTCGCCGACCCGCCGCTCCTATGCAGCCGCTGCCTTGCCCAGTACAGCCCTTCGAGCGTGTTGGCATTGACCTCTACGGCCCTCTTCCCAGCACATCAACCGGGAACCGCTGGATCATCGTTGCCATCGACCACCTTACACGTTACGCTGAAACATCGCCTTTACCATCCGCTACAGCCCACGACATTGCATCCTTCATTCTCCATCGCATCATTCTTCGCCATGGTGCGCCCAAAGAGCTGGTCAGTGATAGAGGTCCGGCCTTCCTCTCAGAAGTTGTAGAAGCTCTCCTTCAGGAATGCAACGTTGTTCACCGCACCAGCTCCGCCTACCATCCCCAGACAAATGGCATGGTTGAGCGTTTTAATCGCACCCTCGACGACATGCTGACCATGTATGTTGCTTCCGACCATTTTAACTGTTACCGCGTTCTCCCTTTTGTCACTTACGCTTATAACTCCGCTGCTCAAGCCACCACCGGATTCTCTCCGTACTTTCTCCTGTACGGTCGTGAGCCTTCTTGCACAATGGACACCATTCTGCCTTACCGCCCTGATGCTTCCGAATTTACAACTCTTTCTCAAGCCGCAACTTATGCCGAAGAATGCCGACAGCTTGCCCGGTCCTTCACTTCTCACGCCCAGCAGCAGCAGAAAAGCACCCGTGATCCCCCTGCACTTCCTCCCGCTTACCTTTCTGACTCTTTGGTCTGGCTCTGGGTACCCTCCTCAGGTCCCGGCCTTTCCTGCAAACTTGTTAGCAAGTACCAGGGACCCTACCGTATTTTTCAGCAGACATCCCCCGTCAATTACCTCATCGAACCCCTTACGCCATCCCCTGATCATAGCCGCCGAGGCCGCGAAATTGTCCACACGACCCGCCTCAAACCTTACTACGACCCCGCCGTCGTCACATTGCCCTTGGCCGCCAGGATGGCGCTCTTTCGCCCGGGGGGAATTCTAAGGCTGGACACGGGCTTTAGAATCTTCAGAGGCTGGCGCTCAACGAAGAAGACGACGAGAAGCGCCGAACATTGTGAAGCTCGAGCGCCGAACACTCCGAAGCTCGAGCGCCGAACGCTCGGTCGCTCGTGCGTGCTCTGGACTGAACGCGGTCTCTGTTCTGTGCCTGGACGGTTCGGCTGGTTGTTCGTGACGCTGTGCTTATTACTGTGCTGTGCTCTTATTACTGTGGTGTGCTGTGTGTGCTGTATTAGTAATGTGCTGTGTTCTTATTACACTTCAATTATTTCTGCAGTCTAAAGCGAATCCTTTACATCTGCTTAAGTATTGTCAGGCTGACCCATAAACTATAATTGCCATATTTATGAGCGAGCTCATGTGAGTGTGTGGATGCTGAATTAAAAATAGAGATGCCGCTGTGCATGTCCTCCCCAACAATCTGCTTCAAAAGCATTCTAACAATGGTTGTATGCAATAAGAATTAAAATTCACATAATGTTAAAATCATGCTATTAAAGGAAACAGCATTCACCTGTATACAAAAATACCTCACAGAAAACATTATCATCCCAGCACAGCCTGCAGAGATACATGAAATTGATTTTGTAAAAAAAGAGAGAGAGCGAGATGAAATGAGTACTTTGTACTTCCAGAGTATGTCCGCTAATGCATTTCTGGATTTGCACATGTTGACGTCAGCGCTGGTTAAAGATCCCCAGGTCGTTGAAATTCTTCCAGAGCCTTCCACTATGGCACCTTTCTTTCTTATTTCACCCCAACCTTCCTCCCTTCGCTTACAGTGCAGTTTGAATTACTGCGGCATTTCCTTTCCTCAAAAACTAATTTTCGTTTTAAGTTGAGGCTACATGCACAGAACTACAATCAGCAAATTTGCTTGTAGCGATAAAGCACTTCCATTTTACCGCTGGTGTGCAGATCCGTTAATCGAGGAAGCCGCTCTGAAAAATAGAATTTTTTCAGCCGCGGTAAAGCCTAAAACACACACTCAGTATCAAACGAAACCTTGATAAGTAAATCATACTCTGGGCTTCACACATAAAAAAAGCATGCACGGGTCTTGGCGCCGAACACCTGGAATTGGACGTGGCTGTAATAGCCATTTGGCCTACTCTGCTAGCACAACTTCACCATCTTTTTCCAGCCGCACATCATACCTGCCACTACTGAGCAAGTGTTAACAATTGGACATGTGAGGACACTTAATTTCGAGAATAGCACTTTCGGGCAGCAGAGGCAGCGGCAGGAACAATCGTGCAGCGCCTGACCATCGTCTTTGCTTTGCGCAGAACCAGCATCGTGCCGACTATCTACCGACTACCATCGACTATCTACACTGCTGCATCTCTTGCCCCGCTGGTAATCTGGAAGGACAGCAGACAACGCCCCCTTCAAGCCTGTTATAAAGCCCAGCCTGCCGACGGATGCTTCACACTTTCGGGCAGCAGAGGCAGCGGCAGGAACAATCGTGCAGCGCCTGACCATCGTCTTTGCTTTGCGCAGGTTGGTTGGTTTTCACTGTATTTAAAAAATAACCGGTTGTCCCGCTGCCGCTGCTGCCCAAATTTGTGTTCAATATGAGTACTGTGCCGACAGATACTTGTCTTACATGTTTTGAGGATTTTTCTGATGGTCAAGATTTCATGACATGTGCAGAATGTCGTCAGCCCTACCACCTTGGTAAATGCTGCGCCATTAGCGAGCGAGTATACAAAGCAAAAAATGAAGCAGATAAGAAAACATTAAAATGCTCAGCATGCCGCTTATCCTCGTCTCGTAGTGGGAAAACAACGTTCGTGCTCCCACCTGCTTTGGGTAAAGAACTTTCTGAAATCAAGAAGAGTTTGACTGTACTCACTATCAAGCTGGATGGCCTGACACCATTAAGAGATACCGTAACAAGCATTGAAAAATCTGTTACGTATATTTCTGAGACATACGACACACTACTAACGACTTCTGAGAGGCATGATGGAGAGATTGAAAGGCTACGCACTAAACTTGAAAGCACTGAAAAAGATCAAAACGAGTTAAAGAGCTAAACGATCTGCAACAATACAGCAGAAGACAGAACATGGATATCCATGGCTTGCCCTTTGAAGAAAAAGAAGACTTGCTATCTAAGGTAAATGATCTTGCGGTGACGCTCGAACTACCCTGCCTATCAGACTCCGATATTGAAGGCCTGCATCGTCTCCCATCACGCCAAAAGAAGGTGCCTGTGGCACTGATAAGGTTTTCTAGGCGGGATCTTAAAGATGCATGGCTTGCAAAACGCACAGCCCTCAACGAACAGGATGACCAGATACAATTTTTTGACAATTTGACTGCCACTAACAAGAAACTTCGATGGCTAGCTAAAACAAAAGCTCGCGAGCAGAACTACTCTTTTGTGTGGTCAACAGAGGGAAAGAATTTTGTGAGGAAGGAGAGCGGCACTCCAGCAATAAGGATAGCTTCTGAGGAGGACCTAAGCAAGATGGTATAGGCATCGTAAACTTGGAACCTTGCTAAATCTCTGTTTGGAATGATGGCTTACTATAACCCTGACCTTTTTAATCAATTGTTCAATGCCAACACTTATGCTCCTCAAGAGGTTCTCTCCTTGTATCACCTGAACGTACGCAGTTTGAAGAATAAGGTCGAAGGAATTGAAGCTGAATTAGAGGAACTAAAGTGTGGTTTTGATGTCATTGGTTTCACGGAAACTTGGTATAGCTCTGATGCGGAAGTTGTGCAGATTCCATGCTACAATCACATTTCTATGTACCGACACGGCAAGCGCGGAGGTGGTATATCTCTATATGTACACGAACGTTTCCCCTATGACGTTCATACAGAATCATGTGTTGTAAATGAAAACTTTGAAGTTGTTAGCTTACTGCATCGCGACATTGCTTTACTTTTAGTGTACCGCCCCCCTCATGGTAATCTTGATGCATTCCTTGACTTCTCCGATAGTTTCCTTAATTTAGCAAATCAAAACAGATGGCGTGTCATTATATTTGGTGATGTGAACGTTGATTTGCTTAAGAAAAACCCGATGCAGACTAAACTACTTGAATTGATGTTCTTACATGGTTGCCAAAATGTTATCGACCTACCTACCAGAATAAGCCTGCAAACAGAAACACTCATTGACCACTGTTTTACAAATTTTTCCCCACATACAGTTACCGCAGGTGTCTTTTCATCAGCCATAAGCGATCATATGCCATTTTTTTGCTTGTTTTCAAATTAGCAACACTCTGCTAAACCTTAGTACAAGCGACGAACAGTGAGTGAAGATACAGTTGCCTATTTTTGTTCACTTATGGCTGAAACTTGTTGGGCAGAAGTATATCTAGAAAATGATCCGTCCGTAGCACGATATATTTTTAGAAAAGGTGCAACACAATTACAACATTGCATTTCCTATGGCTGCCGTCCATAAGCACAAAAAAGCTAAGAAAGACTGGATTACCCCGGTTCTTCTCAAGCGCATTCGATATAAAAACTCGTTATTTGCTCATTTCTTAGAAACAAGAGACCCAACCGATTTCGAAGAATTTAAGAAATTTACAAACAAATTAAATCTGGATCTAAAGAAGGCTAAAACGGACTATTATGAAAGCAAATTTGCTTCAATAGTGGACAAACCCAAACAGGTCTGGAAAGTTGTAAATGGCATGATATCCAATGGGAAACCTCGTCTGGCTTCCGAGCTACTGATTAATGGAACTTCCTGCTCTGGTGTAACACTTGCTAATACATTTAATGAACATTTTCTTAATGCAGGCGCTTGTAATATCACAGCGGGCACGTGTCGCCCATCACCCATAGACCTTTATATGAAAACTAGTTGTTGTGAGTCTCTATATCTGACCCCCGCGTCTGAAGAAGAAGTCGTGGCTATCGTTAATTCTCTTAAAAATAACTGTTCACCAGGTGATGACGATACAAGTACGGTACCAGTAAAAGCCGCTATTAGAAGCATTAGTCCACCTTTAACACATATTTGCAACAGAATGCTCCTGACTGGTATCTTCCCTGATAAGATGAAATCAGCTCGAGTTACAGTAATCTACAAGGGAGGTGACAAAAATGATATAAACAATTATCGTCCTATCTCAATATTGCCACTGTTTTCTAAAATTGCAGAACGTGTGGTATATAAAACGTTACGAAACTTCCTAGATTAAAAAAAAAACATAATATGCAAAGAACAGTATGGATTCCAGGCTGGTAAATCCACGCAGACTGCTCTACTGGACATAAAATATCGCCTTCTTTCTAACATCGAACAAAAGCTTTTCACCATCGGAATATTTTTAGACTTTCGCAAAGCCATTGATTCAATTAAACATGATATCTTATTACTAAAGCTAGAAAAATATGGAATTCGCGGTATTGCACACACATTGTTGGAAAACTATCTTACAGGACGGAGGCAGTCTACATGGCTACAGGAGCTTAAATCCGACAGAGCTTTAATAAAATTCGGTGTACCACAAGGCTCTATCCTCGGCCCTCTACTTTTCATTTTATATATTAATGATATAGTAAATATACACTCCACTTCAGATATAGTCCTCTACGCTGATGACACCAATGTCTTTTTTTCCGGTCCCAACCTTAGCTTGCTTGAATATCGATCCAATACCTGGCTCAATGAACTGCGAACATGGCTTGATGCCAATATTCTTGAACTAAACATAAAAAACTAATAATGTGCTTTTTCGCGCCAAAATTAAGCCCCTTGATCATAATATCCGACTATATTTTAATAACACGCAAATTGAGCAAGTGAATTCTCATAAGTTTCTAGGAGTCCATTTTCGCAGTCACTTGGGCTGGACCGATCACGTCAATAGTCTGCGTATACGAATATCAAGATCAATTGGGTTAATTCAACGACTTCGTTATCTTCTTCTATTCCATGCAAAAAAACTAATATTTTTCTCTTATTCATTCTCATATTGTGTATAGTCTCTTAGTGTGGGGAACATGTAATAAAACTGACTCGGATAGGTTGTTCTCTCTACAAAAAAGAGCCTTGCGCACCTTGGGTAGATATACTGTTAGTACTAATGACATGTTTACCTCTTGTAATGTGTTACCGGTTTTTCTATGCTACAAACACTCCTTAGCACTCCTAATCTACCAAAAAATAAAACATGACTTTGAATCTTTTTCTCGTTCTTACTTGAATAGAGCAATCACACATAACTTGCGCACAATTTCTTTGATTGGTTCTAGGCCTCGCACTAATTACGGCACACAGACTACAGATCACCAAATAACAGTTTTATGCAACACATATCCAACATTAATTGCTTGTGCCCAAGAGAGTGTCAAAATTCATCAATTCAAAAAGAAAATGAGGCATCTTTTGAACACCCCCGTGTGAAATTTTATTATGCATACCTGCTGCATCTCATTGTTATTCCTACTGTATTGTGTGTATGTGTTTTTTTGTACGCCACTTACTATTTCTCATTGTAGATAACCTCTTCAGTATTATTTTCTACCTGACCAGTGCTTGTGTAATTGCTTATTTTAAATTCCTGTCTCGCCGTGTTTGGTGTACCACCGTTCTCATATGTTACTCTGCACCATCTGCACCGACGTGTAATGCGGGTGTTAGGCCTCGTCAGGAGACATCCTGGTCTCCTTTAGCCTCTCCCCGCGGACATCATGTATTGTTGTCCGAAATAAATGGAAATAAAAAAAAGTTCGTCAATGATGCCATCAGGAGTTGCAGAAAACAATGGCAACATTGTGTGCACCACTGTCCCTGTTTGCCTGACAGTCAGCCCAGCCTTGTTTGGTAACTGAGTGCGAGCAACAGGCTCCATTTGTTTGCCATACTTATGGCAGCATTTCCAGAAAAATTTGGTGACAGCGTTCTCACTGCTGCCTTCTCGCATCCGGTCGTTTCCTATTTCGGCACTTTGCTCACATTTGATGCGGCCAAACGCAGCTTGCGTGAAAAAAACCACAGTGCCGTCGCTTGGCTGGCAGTCTCTATTTGAAGAGCCTTGGCACCTTGGGGCGACAACACCACATATTCATCATAAATTTTTTTGCCCACCGTTTAGTTTTCACCGCTGTGATCACCATGCTCATTGTTGTCATTGACTGGTGGTGGAGGCTCTTCTCGTTTTACTGGTGGGTGAAATGTGTCATAACGAAAAGTACCTGCATAAAAAATAAGGTGCAAATCAATTATGTACAAGTTTCATCTCCTTGCAAGTGAAGCCTTAACAGCATTCCCTAAAAGCAATTTGACATTTAGCCAAGATTGCAGAGAGGTACCCGCATGCTGTCTGCTGTCAGTGCTCATGAAGATCCCTATATCGTTGAAGTTATTTAAGAGCTCTCGACTACGCCTTTTTTAACTTTTCCTTCCTTCACTCCTTCCTTCATCCCTTCCCTTATGGCATAATTCACCCTTTGCTTCAATGCTCCAGCTCAAGGCCTGCTTCACATCTTTGGACACTGTTCGAAGTGCTTTGTGCTACTTAGGTAAAAATGAATTTGTCCCTTGCCATATTTTGCCAACACGAAAATAGGATTCATTCACGTACCGCATATGCCAATGCAATTAGGCAATGGGGTTTGATTCTTAGCTTTGTAGTGGAGTATTTGTGGCACCACTTAGTGAAAATCTGTGTAAGGTACGGAGATTCTTTGTTATAGCTTTTCAAGGCCTGTTGGGATGTCGTAAGAGCTCCACCAAACGGCTGAGAAGACAACCCTGTTGCCTGGTTATTGTCGGCAAGGGCAGTATATAACAGTTCTGAAAGAAGCATATTTGTTTCCGTACCACAGACAAAAAGCTCGAGACCCGAACAAGCAGAACTCTACGAAAGCTTATTGCGCAGTTATTCTTTAGCTTCCATGATGGTCAGATATATCCAAAAGGAGCCCACGCAACAGATATGAGAATGCTTTCACTTGTGTCCTTCAGTGTGCTGCGGCCATCTCTCAGATGGCAGAGTGCTTTAGCCTTGTAGTGGCAAGCCTATGTTCTACTCTTAAATGCACTAAAAAAATTAAAGAAGCTGAATTTTTTTCCTGTAGACATTACAAATACTGAGAGTATTGTGAGAAAGTATTAATCTAGAAAAGTAATTTCAGTTTTATTTACCTGGGGTATTAAATATGTACGGAAATGTTGTCTCTTCATCAAAAAATCAATCACTTCATAAAACTTGTGAATCTCTGCCCGGGTCTTTGGTACAAATGAAGGTTTCTGGCGCTTTGCGGGGGGGTGGTCGACATTCTGCTTTTGCACATTGAAGGATATGTCTTCAAGCATGGCCGGTTCAACATTGCGTTTGGTTCCAGCATCCCACAGTGCAGCCTTGTCAGTGCAAGATGTAGTCGTTAGGCCCTTTGATGCAGCCATCTCCACCTTACATAACACTGCATCAAGATGACTGCATGCCCTTCCTTTGCCTTCCATGCATGTGCATCCGGCTGTCATAACTTCTCCTTGTTGCTTTACGCATGCGCAAGCAGTTCTCAGTGTTGCATTCACAGATTGTAACGGGCTTACTGTGGCCTTCACATAGCACAAGTCACTGGATATTGCGTGCACCAGAACTTCCCCACCCATCCACTCTGCAGGTAGGTGTACTATTCATGGGACCTGAAGTTCTTCATCTCTTGAAAGTCACAGCCTTTCGAGTTGACGAGGTAGTAGATAATAACCGCAGCACTCATATGTGGCCATTCACGGATGTCTTCCGACCATGCCGTGACTGCATTGGGGTGGGTATATGTGCAGCTATCTGAAATAACAATAGAAAACAAGTTTTTGTCTGCAATTTTGACCAACTGCTATCATCATTACGGATGTACAAACAAGAAAGCAATCTTTAATGAGCCACGGAGGAACAAAACGGGTGAAAGGAGTGCACCAGGAGCTGACTACATGTGTGATGATGTAATTATATATTGTAAATTAAGTTGTAGGGTTTAATTAACGTCCCAGATGGACGCCGTAGTGGAGGGCTCCGGACTAAATGATACCACTTGGGGTTCTTTAACGTGCGCAGTGTGCTAACATCGCATAACACACGAACATTTTTGTATTTCGCCACCATCGAAATTTGGTTGCCGTGAAACCGATCGAGCCCGCGATCTTGGGATCAGCAGCTGAAGGCCTAAGCCACTGACCCACCGCGGCGCGAGAGTTGTTATATTTGTTTATCCCTTCATCTGTCTGTCATCACAAGTACACCATTTCGTACCATGTAATGAAAGGAACGCGCCAGATTACTTTACGGACGCTTCCTTTTTAATGCAGTTCAGCCTGAATAAAAACATGCTACCCTGCATATATACAAGCCACGGGGAACGCGTAAACAAGTACAGCACTGAATGAATTTCGATCCGTGCGTTCTCTTCATGGAAGTCAGGAAGGATCGGCCGACAACATCAAGCACAAGTGTTTGTTTCTCACCTACGTGAAGAGTGTTACTTATACCGCACGGACATGCATCCTGTGTGTAACGTATGTACGTCCAACTAACTCGTACCCAAGCACTTCTAGTGCAAGCAAAGGAGATTTATTTATACAGTGAAGGCATACGGCATAAGCAGAAGCTAGAGTTTTGGTTAGCGAAAACGCCGTTCCACTTGTACTCCTTGGATTCAGAACCGAGGCCAAAATAATGACCCGCGCTGTGGCTCAGTGGTTAGGGCACTCGCCTACTGAGCCGGAGTACCCGGGTTCGATCCCGGCCCCGGTGGTCGCGTTTTGATGGAGGCGAAACGCAAAGCGGCCCGTGTACTGTGCGTTGTCAGTGCACGTTGAAGGTCCCCTACTAGTAAAAATTATCCGGAGTCCTCCGCTACAGCGTCCGTCATTGCCCGAGTCGCTTAGAGACGTTAAACCCCCATAAACTAAACTAAATTAAAGCAGTTTCGTCGTGAGTCAGTCATGGACTCCAGCAGCTCGCCGCGGTGCGTATCAAGCACTGCACAAAGCTTCGAAAGTCGGTCCTGAATGCCTCACAGTCACACTGCCGCGCGATACTTTCTATCCACAGCTATGGACGGCGTGGACTGATGCATTTTGTCCGAAAAACGCTGCCATTGTACCGAAATGTGTTCAATGCATTCAACGCTATGAATTCAGAAGGCTCTGATCAGGCGGCCTAAATGACTTACCTCCGATATCGACGGGTGCCTCAGCCGCAGAGTCCGGCGGCACACCGACGCTTGCCGGTGCCGACGCCATCCGGCAGTCGCACGGGCCAATTCGCAGCCTCAGGCGCTACACACAGGAAAGAATCAGTCTCCTATGCGTAAAGCGACGTTTCTCGACAGTCGTTGGAGTTAGCACAAAAACTCCAAAACGACGCTGATGATACGAGAACGCTGAGAAAATAGAGACGCGCAGAAACACGAAGACAAAAGAGCTACTCCAGAGACGCCAGGGACAGTCCAAAACGGCATCACTTCCCAGCAGACGCTAGGCGTTGCCAGTAGTGCAAATATGGCTGCGCCCATAGACGCCTCATTGCAAAGGTCTATATCCTGGCATAGCTGAGTTAAGCCACTGCCAATTTATCTGATTTGGTTGATAACATGACCAAACTGGCTCATGAGAAGATTATCCTTCTTGGCGACTTCAACCTGCTGAGAGTTGAATGGCAGGGAAAGGTACAGCGCAAAAAAGAGAGGACTAAAGGAGCGGACAGACACAGGCGCTGAAGTCAGAAGTCAGCGCCTGTGTCTGTTTGCTCCTTTAGTCCTGTCTTTTTGGCGCTGTACCTTTCCCGCCGAAATGTGCCGATTAGCCCAGACTAATACCCTTTTGAGTTTATTATAATTGCCCTCTTTATGGTTCCAGCCTAGGCTCGCGTGACATTTATGATATGCTGCAACACAACCTTCAACAGTTGGTTACAAATCCGATGCATTGAAAATTTTCCGACTCGGTGAAAAACGGCCTTTCTGACCAAATTATGCTGTATTTTCCATGTAGCATTCAAAAACCTCCCAACTCTCCCCATGCTAAGCCTGTTTGTGTTAAAGATTTTTTGCGTGCCAGGGATGAAAGCGTACTTGATTTTCTTGATCTTGTCTGAGTGATTTTCAAGGAAATGACGTGTCTGTACTATGGAATAAATTTCAACAAACCTGCAAGTACTGCATAAAAAATTTTCTTACCAACAAAGTAAACATGCGGAAATATTCCCTGGATTACGCCTAAAATTTTGCACCTAAAACTAAAACTGAAGCTATTAAAACCAGCATGTGCCTGCCGAAACGCTATTAAAGCTGCGCAAGGTGCTCTACCACCGGCTGTGGGTCAATCAAAACATCATTATTAGTAGCACACGCTACCAAGGTTCGTTCAGAATGTTAAGCAGAAGTATTGGAAACACTTGTGCAGGGAAAACAGCCCCGTCTAACAAATTCTGCACAACGGTGTTCTTATCACTCATGAAACGAACATTGCTGAACATTTTAATAGAAATTTCCACACTGTCTTCACGAAATCAAATTCCCTCTTATGTCAACCTTTTGTATCATGTCATCCCGAGCAAAGCATTGCATCTTCTGCAAGTTTGTTTTCTATGTTGTTGAATCTGAAAACTAAACTGTCTCCTGGCCCGGCCGGGATTTCAGATATGTTCTTCCGCCGTTATAGTGAAATATTATCCCAATTTCTTGCAATAGTTTTTCATGCCAGCTATCAACCGGCACTGTTCCATCGGATTGGAGACTAGTGCGGATTGTGCCAATATCGAAAAAAGGTAAAGCCTCATCTGTTATTAATTTTCGTCCAATATCACTTACCTCTTTTGGTAAACTTATCGAATACATTGTAGCCACTTATATAACTTACTTTTTAAGCGAGAGAGACATTCTATCGTCACATCAACATGGATATAGAAAGGTCTTTTCGACCGTTACTCAATTAAGATCTGTAGTTCAGAGGTTTGCTCACATTCCAAACAAGTCTGGGCTGATGGACGTTTTTTCTAAATTTTAAGAAAGCATTTTACCCCGTTTCACAAGCCAGTCTAATACATAAGCTTTAAAATATCGGGCTTCCTTCTTTCATAATTACCTGGGTGTTTGCTTACCTTTCTAACCGCGCCCAGTTCGTCATTATTAATGTCGATCGTTCAAACTGCCTTCCGGTCACTTCTGGCGCGCTAAAGAAGTGTGCAGGGACCATTATTTTTTCTTGTTTACATCAATGGCATCTTAGATGTAATTAGTGAACCAGTGCAAATTAGGCTTTTTGCCGATGATTGTGTTTTGTTAGATGAAATTAGATCCTACGAACACCAAGCCATTCTTAATTCTAACCTTCAGAATAGTCACTCATAGTGCAGGAGAATAAGCATAACAATGACAAAACAGTCTTTATGAGAGTGACCAAGAAACAAAATAGCTTATCATTTTCGTATTCCACGGCAAATTATTCACTTGAGGAAGTTAACTAATACAAATACTGAGGTGTTACTGTAACCAAAAACCAATAATCTTAGCTGGAATAAGAACATAAATAACAATTGTACGCCATCATTTCGAAAGCGTTGCTTCTTTAAGCACAGATTAAAAGGTGCCCCTTCTAGTGCAAAGCTTTTAGCCTACACATCCATTATCAGATCGAAACTTGAGTACGCATGCGTCGTCTGGGACCCTAACACAAAGCATAACATTGAGGCACTGGAAATGATCCAACGAATTTGTTAAGAGCCACATTCTGTTCTTCGGTGCTACTGTATTGACAAACGATCAGTGGGTACGTGAGTACGATAAAAAATGACTAATATATTTTATTTGCACCAATATAATGTGAGCGGGAGCTTGAGAACTCACACATTAAAGAAGTAATATCACTATTATATGATGCAATCTCTCAAAATGTTCTGCCTAACCATAGCCTAGTGCTCTCCCAAAAAACGCAGATGGCATGCTAAAATATGGACGCAGTTTGTACACTGACGTTACTTAAGAAGCGATTCTACAGATGCACGCGCCACAATCGAGGGAAGCCAAGCCTTCAATACATTTGAGACATGCAGCCCCGCTGATGCGGCAGCTGCTGACATCACTGCCGTGCTGCCGCTACTCGGTGTTCAAAGCTGCCCAGACCTGCACCTTTCTGCCCTTTTTACCCTGCTCCACTCAATATTTCCAGTGCCTTCGGTTCCTCAACGACCCGCGCTGACTTCATTCCACATCCATAGCCACCTTCTCGTTTGCACTTGCACATCGTACTGTCGTTTGCCCCAAGGCCAGAAAAGAGCTCCTGTCAAGCCTCGTGGCGAATGTTACTGAAACTGCCATAAAAAGTTTAAAAACAATTCACACTGTAGCATGTACTCTGAAGCATTATTTGATGCATTTCGTAGAACATCGCAGATTCTTCGTTCTCAATTACCAGAATTTAAAATTTCCGCCGCAAAAAGTTAGGGTTTTTTGTCATGGCTACCATACATGTGCTGGTAAATAATGCTTGAGAACGCAGCTGCAGGAAGCGATATATACCATTTTTTCCTACATTCAGTGCCCAATTGGGAATAATATTACCGTTCAAAGAAATATGCTTTTACATTGCTGCTACAATGAAAGGACAATAGTGCATGTCAAAACATTGTACAGGACCAGATTCTGACAAACACAAGCCAAGAATCATAGTGCTTGTTCCAACGCCTATTTTTAATAGTCCGCCATACCAATTTTAAAAGCTAATTGGAACCTGTACAAGCGAAGTAACACTTGCTGCTATACAGAAAAAAATGTTTAGAGCTTTATGACACTACTTGCATCAAAAGCCTTCCGCACAGCAAAATAACTAGGCGTACATAATTACTGACTGATATATTTTTTGTATTTTGCCTTTCACTGATGACACTGGTGCTTGTGCCGGGCTATGAAGTTGCAGAGAACTTGGTACAGCATGCAGCCACACCTTCTTTACAGCGGGACTCATTGATGGAGATCAAACAACGCAGTGGTACAGCCACCGAGCATCCGGAGAACAGTATCGACGAAGCAGGACGTTTACAGTTGCTTTGCCATCCACATGTGGCACTCCCAGGTGTAACTATGGCCTAGTACACACATGGCCTGCACTGTGAGCAGTGCGCCCTCAACAGTGAACTGACTGCGGAAGGGATGGCAGCAGGTGCGGCAGGGGCCCACTATCTCTCTCAGGCACCTAGCAAATACAATGAACTCTCGTTAACTTTGAACAGGTGCATCTGAAAACAAATAGCATTCCACTGCATTCCACTTGCAATGCACTCATCATACATTTGTTTTTTTTTCTTTCAATGCAAAAGGTCGGGCCTTTCACCAAGCTGCCCTTCTAGGAGGTTTTCACTGGTGCACTTTTACAATATAAGATGAATTTTGTCAAGGTCGTCAGTGTTGTCAGTGGCCTCACAGAACGGACGAAGAGAACGCTGGCCGACATGATTTCAACGTACAGGGATGTGCAGTACAAAGCGTGGGACCACATACTCTCTTACGTTGCTTTCGCTTACAATATTGCGGCTCAAGAAACAACCCGCTTTACACCATTCCGTCTAGTCTACAGAAGAGAAGTGCGGATAATGCTGGACGCCATGCTCCCGTGCGCAGATGATGACACCAGACGCGGGATCATTCGTCGAACAAGCCAAGCAAGCTCGCCAGCTTGCTCGCTTACACATCAGAATTCAACACGGCACGGACTTCAGACGTGAAAATCTACGCCACCGGGAAGTTACCTACATCCCAGATGACCGCGTGTGGCTGTGGGCCCCAGTCCGCCAAGAAGGATTGTCAGAAAAACTTCTACACTGCCATTACGGACATTCTGAAGTGCTCTGCCGTGTTGGCAACGTGTATTATGCAGTTGTTCCTCGCAGAACTGGATGCTTTCGGACGTCGGCAACCCCGGAGTACATTGTGCATGTGATGCGAATTAAGCAGTACTTTTTGCGAGGCAGCACTGACGCTCCACATTAAACCGCGTGCGTATTCTTCGTTCTACTTTTCTTGTTTTCACCATTTTCTACGCGCTTTTCCTCATTATGCACTCTATGCCGCGGCATTCACCTTTAATTTTCTACCTTTAGTTCTTTTTCGTCTGTCTGCTTTGTACATACCCTCGCATCGGGACGACGCTATTCTACCTAGGGCGGGCTAATGCCACTTTTGCCACGGACCTGGCTCGAGCTACCAGCGCGCTATGCTGTGACGAGGACGAAGCGGTTGCTGTCGCGAGAGCAGGGCTCGAGCTGGCTCCGGGCTAAGCAATTAAAGGCCCGGCCGTTCTACGATCCGCTGCACGTCTACGACTGCGCTGTCTGGTCTTTGACAATATAGACACGAAAAGGAAGCTCGCTAACAAACCTAGAGATTCGAAATTTTAAAAGCGGTGCTAAGGTTCCAGCGACCTCGGTCGAGACCTCCGTCGTAAACACGATCGGAATGGATGGGCCGTTCAGTGTTGCTTGCAAAGCCTGGGACCGGCAAGGTGCGTTACCTTTCGGCGCGGTCTGCCGAAAGTTGAATGCGCGCGAGCTGTCTGGCTCCAGCGCATCGGGCTCTCCCAGTCGCACAAGCGCAAGACCCTCCTTGTCAGTGCTCGTCATTTCTCGCCTGACGACTACTGCTACAACCCCGAGTTCGTGCGGCGGTCAGTTGAGGATATGAAGAAGCTGAGGCTGGATGCGAGAGCTATGTTTACTTTATTTCTAGAAACTACCAAACTAAGTATTTCTGTATGTAAAACTACAATGCGGAACTCAAATACACCACTGCATTGCGATGCCTGGTTACCCCAGCACCGCCTGTTTTGTTTATGTCGTTAGCTGACGGATGAAACGCGCACGACGCTACTAAACATATGTACGCCGGTCGCGTGATTACCGTGCACGATCCCCTATGCAATTCAGTCACGGACACAAGCCTCTGGACCAGTTGTTAAAACCTCAAATAAAGGTCAGAATCGTCTTTTCTTGGGCTAGTTGGTTTTTCATGCTGTAGGTGTTTGCAGCGCACACGAAACACGGACGGACAGAAAAGGGAACAAAACGCAGCGCTGTGTTTCGTTCCCTTTTCTGTCCGTCCGTGTTTCGTGTGCGCTGCAAACACCTACAGCTCAAATAAAGCCGACAGCTGTGCTATTATTTGCCGGCGGCTGGAGACCACAGTTGTGGAGGTGAAAGTCAAATTTTTGTTCTTTCACCCCACAACTATGGCTTCCAGCTACCTGCTTATAATAGAGCTACCGGCTTGTCTTAGGAACACGTGGTTCAGAGACTTTTGTCCCGACTCTGCGTGTTCCTACGTGATTTGGCCACAGGCCGCAGTACTCGCGACAACAAAAACAGGCAAGTTTCAGTCATTCCCAAGGAAGTAGCGGTAGCTCCCAAAATTGCGACAGTGATCTTCAAAGCCTTCGTCATCACGTGGAAGAAGAAGTGATGGTGCCGAACGTCCCTTGCAGGCCCATCTTTCCCCCAGTCGAAAACAAAGAAAAATAACTCTAGTCAAAATCCCAAGACCAGGATTCTAGAAAAGGCAGTCGCGGCTACTGCACTCCCACCAAGATAGGTTCCTTAAGGGTACTGCAGTAGAATTGCCGTTGTATTTTCTCAGCTTTAACCGATTTAAATTGCCTATACAAACAGCTTCTACCAGTTTTAATTAGATTACAGGAAACATGGCTAAATGCATATTATAATTATCATAAAAAAATTATCGTATGTTCCGGCTTAACTGGCCATCACGAGGAGGAGGGTTGTTAGTGCTAATCTCTACAAATTTTGTCACAGGGCATGCATTTCTTCCCAATATGCGGACAATGAATGTGAAATCCTTGCGGTTGACCTCAGTGTTCCAGGTCAACAGCCCTTTACGGTACCTAATGCATATTTCCCGTCAGGTGTGCGTGATAGTTGGCCCCTTGACTCACTAATGTCTAGTAACCGTTCCCAGGTTTTATTAGTAGGAGACTTCAATTCGCACCATGTGACGGGGGGGTTTAAAACAGACACCTTTGGTTATAGGTTATTTTATTGGGTTTCTGACAACAATTTTATCTGCAACAATTCTGGATTGCCTACATTTTTACGGAGTCAATGCCGCTCTGCCTTAGATTTAACTTTTTCCTCCTCAGCAGTTTCTGTTACGTCTTGGGCGCCTGTTGACAGTGCAACAAACAGGGATCATCTACCGATTAGTTTGACTCTTGCGTGTAAATTAACTCTTTCCGAGCGACATAAGCACATGTTAATAAATTACAGTCGCTTTAAAGACACGCTATAATCAGCGTGGCTTTTTGGGCTTGTTGGTACATAGTTCCAATACACTGTAGCGCAGCAAAAGACGAAGACACAAGAGACGAGAGACGAACACCACGAGCGCTATGGTGCTCGTATTCGTTAGCGCTCGTGGTGCTCGTCTCTCGTCTCTTGTGTCATCGCCTTTTGCTGCGCTACAGTGTATTGACGCTATAATCAGCTCTCCAAATCACTTCAGACCCATGTGATGAGACAAGTGCCGAATGCAAGGCTACATATCTAAGTTAAGTACTGGAACACATGAGACAAAAGTCTGAATTTTTCGTCAAGGGAACCAAGGGCGCAATCACAATTAATTGGAGGAGCGCTGGGTGCACCGTGCATATATAGTCAACGGAAAGCAGCTTGGAAGAAACTTCTCATAAATAAATGCCCAAAAAATTGGTTCGATTATAAGCTTGTCGCAGCAACAGTTAAGCGCACTGTCTCCTGCACAGAGGAGGAGTATAATACAAATCATTATGACTTGTTTTCGCAAGTACGAAATAAACGAGCGTTGTTTAATTTCATGAGGCACAAAAAAGTGAATCCACCGGCTGTTAACATTGAATCCCACGTTCAGTCCCCTCCTGACATCGCAAAGGCATTAGAGGACATTGCATGTGGCCTAGATCTTCGCTTTTCATCTGCTCTACCTTCTCCAGCTTTAAGCACCTCAAGTGATTTCACTGAGGTCTCTATGCCTGAGCTGTCGCCAGTTGTTCTGCGCTTATCCCCAGCGGCTCCTGGACCCGATAAGGTTAATTCATCTATGATCAACATTTTGTTCAGTGAATCAACTGAAGACCTATCGGCTCTAGTTAACTAATCCATTAAGGGTCCTTGGATACCTCGTGAGTATCGTCTTCTTACTGAAATAGTTCCATTGCTTAAAAAGCAAGGGGTGGGTTTTACTTTAGACAACATACGCCCTTTTTCATTAACATCAAACCTAGTGTAATTGACGGAAAGGGTCCTTCTCAGCCGAGTAATATCTTTCATTTCTGAAAATGCTCTCTTGCATCCGTGTCAAATTGTTTTCAGGCCGGGTTGTCCAATTTGGTAGACTCATACTGACTTCGATAGTCGTACTAAATTAGCTCGCAACAGAAAACAGATTGCTGCGCTTGTCACTTTGGATATCAGAAAAGCCTACGACAGCGTTGAGCACTCCACTGTGTTACTCAGACTACAGGGACTCCATTTTCCAATCTATTTGTTAGCCTGGATTTCTGCTTTTTTAGAAAATAGGGAGTTTTATCGCTGCCAAAATAGTGTTTCCTCTACGAGAGTGCAACAGACGAGAGGCGTAACTACCACCAGGGTCAGTTCTCTCACCGGTTCCATGCACTCAGAGTGTGCAAACATATGTGTACGCCCACTCTATTGCACTTTTTGTAGCAGCCGGTGATATTCACACTTTTATCAAACCTTGAAAAATTGCCTCAATATTCTCGATAGCGGGTTAGGAAGAATTCATCTGTCTCTCAATGTGAAGAAATGCGCATTCTTAGAATTTCCGGTTTCTGATCCTGTAAATGTCTGTCTGGCCTATAGAAACAACATAATTCATCAAGTTAAGACGGTGAAATATCTCGAAATAATATTGCCGCGAATCTTTACAGTGTCTGTTCATTCAAATCTTCAAATCTGCCACCATGCTTGCGATGCAACATGCGACCAGATTTATCTCGATTGATCGCATCCAGGCAGAGCTGATTCTACGATTCTCGTACGTTGTTCCAGAATGTTCTAGTAACTTTGCACGCTTTATCTCGAAAGTTCGCTATCAGCTTTAAATTGAGCACGGCTGACAGCGACGGGCATTCTATTCGACGACCGCCGAGCACGCTTGTTGCTACGCCGCCGCCAAGTGATTCAGTACATTGTGGGCGCAAGCCAGCTCAAATAAAGAGTTTTGTTTAGGCATCATTTTCGCAGCCTTTCTGCTCTCCATACTGCTGTCACCACTTCGTGACATATGGTGGAGGTGCTGGGTACCTTCCATATTACGGTGGCCCCCTTCAAGACCTTCTGCGCCTTCTGCGCTTCGCACCAGAGTATGAGCCAGCAGACATCTTCAGGGAGAGAAGCCCAAGTTAGGGATTCTGCCGGACCGCACCCGACAACAAAAATATGCAGCTACGAGCACCGCACCCTCGCCAAGGATGTCGACACGGATTATACTGTTACAGCCGCGGGTGCGGCCGGGCGCCGTTTCGGATGCGGAAGGTGGTTGGTCGAACCGACTACCTCACAGAGTCGGACAGCCGGAAAAGCCGGACACCCCCAGGACCGTAGTGATACTCTGAATCGCTTCTGACGAAGAATTTCTTAGTGTTGAACTTGACGCTGGTTAGAGCGTAGGAGCTTTGAGCCGAACTCTTCACATGGGGTGAAACACGAACCACCTTTGCAGGCTGATTGTCCGAAACTGGGTTTGGACCCGAAAGGGCGCAGTGGGGTTTGCAGAGCCTCCTCCAAGCACACACCCCTGAATAAGCCGGGCGGCCGGCTGGGGGTGGCTTGTACCCATTTTTGCTGGTGGGTGTCCGGCGGTGGGTTTCGAGCCAACCATCTTCCGCAGCTGAAGCACACGCCCAGACATTCTTTCAGTGGATCCCAGCCAAAGACCACGAAGAATAGTTAGATGAATTAGAGCGCGTGGCATCATTCAACAAGTGGGATGATGGGGCAAAAATTCGACACGTATTTTCTCACTGGAGGGCTCAACACGCACGTAGTACGAAAACCACGAGTCGTCCCTAACGACATAGAAACTATTCAAGAAAGAAGTTTTGAAGGTATTCATCAGTGTCTTGAGGAAGAAAAGAGCTGAAAGGCTCCTCGAGTCCAGGATGCACATTCCGAACGAGCCCGTCCGCGGTTACGTTGAAGAAATGAAGCGCCAATTTCGCCGTGCCGACCCCGAGATGACCGAGGAAGAGAAAGTTCAATTTTAATGCGCGGCGTAAAGAACAACTCCTCGGCAACTCTTCGGCAACTGGCGGTAGCCTCGTCCGCCAGCCGCCAAAAGCAGTCGACGAATTCATTCAAGAAGCCTGCACAATCGAGAAGACCCTTGAAGTCCGGGCTAGGCAGTGCAACCGCCCTTCCTCTGTCCGTGCAACCCGCCCGGACACGACGACCCTCATGGATGTGGTGCGAGAAGAAGTGCAACAGGCACTTGGCACCCCAACGGCCATAGAACCCTACGTCAGGACCTACGCCGCTGCAGCACGCACTCCTCAGCCCCAGTGGCAACCCCTACGTCCTCTCCAACATCAACAACTTGTTCCCGAACACCGCCTTCATGCCCCCGCTTGCCCAGCCTATGAGCGACTCTCAAGCCCCAGGAATTGCGACGCCTGGAGGACTTCCGACAACCGGCCGTTGTGCTTCCATTGCGGTCAGGCCGGCCAATTCTTCGTCACTGCCTGTACCGATGTATCGGTCTTCGAGGATTTGCCGCTGCCGCCCCACGACCACGCTTCAGCCAACGTCCGCAGTAAATCGACGAGTACCTGCGTCGAGAGGAGTACACGCCGTCAACCTCGCGCTTTGCGTCGCCACGTCGCAGCTACGCAGCCGCGGCACGAGGAAGGTCTCCAAGCCCCAGTAGGGTAAACTAAAGGCAGCAACCTCTGGAGGTGCGGTTGCTCAAGAGCGAAACGCCGAAGATCCTCCACACCCGACGCCCTGGGGCAGTCCCGCTTTAAGATACGTGGCGGTTGTGAGAATAGAGATGTGGGTTGCATGCTTTGACCTGCCAACGTTGTAGCAGACAGGCGGCATTGCAGCAAGAGGCCGCAGCGTTCATTGCGTGAACAAACTTTCGCGATCAATCATTAATTTAACTGCCGCCTGTCAGGGTGGCGGTGTGGGCGCGCTGCCTATCCAGTGTGCGGAACGCGCTCAAGGTAACAGCCGCCAAGCCGCGGCTACTTGCGCGATACACCATAGCTTTCGCTCTCTAACCAGGCTTAGCAGCAGTTAAACTGCAGTATACTTTTACAAAAATAGTACCAAAACGCTCATTAAGTATCAGTGCTGCTACCTGTCGGCGAATGAAATAATTCTTCGAACTAGCCCTACTTACCTTAATCCCGACTCAGTGCAAGAAGAGAAGCGACAAGATGGACTCGTCACGCGCCACAAATGGCAGTCTTCTTCTGACGAGCCTGGCTCGTCCAAATGCGCCGTGGGGGGGGGGGGGTTAAGCAGCAATGGCTTGGTCTTACGTTAACTATAGAAAATGCACCAAGAAAAATATTGCTGCGAACAATTGCAGTGTTTGTTCATTCTTCAAATCTGCCGCCACACAACTTTATCGCTTTGCGGCGCATGACGCGACTAGATTTAGCTCGCTTGATCGCAGCCTGGCATGCCTGATTCTACGTTGTTCCGGAATGTTCTAGTAACTTTGCACGCTTTATCTCAAAAATTCGCTATCAGCTTTAAATTGAGCACGGCCGACAGCGCCGGGCATTCTGTTCGACGACCGCCGAGCACGCTTGTCGCTTCGCCGCCGCCGAGTGATTCAGTCCATTTTGGGTGAGTCAGCCCAATAAACAGTTTTCATTTAGAAGACCTCTTGTCCGTCTTCATCGCTGCTTCGACTGCCGTCACCACTACGTGACATCTGGTGGAGGTGCGGGGTTGCCTTCCATGTTACGGACGCCCCCTTCAAGTCGTGAAGCCAGCCATCAGCGCTTCGCCCCCGAGGGTGAGCCAGCAGCTCAGCGAGCCAGCCGACGTCTCCAGGGAGAGGAGCCTGAGTTCGGGACCCTGCCGGACCGCACCAGGCAACGAAAAGACGCTGCTACGAGCTCCGCAACCTCGCCGAAGATGTGGACACCGATCATACTGCAGCAGCCGCGGATGCCGCCAACTTTGAATGGATCCCTAGGCAAAGGCCCGGAAGAACGGTTGGGCGAATTTGAGCGCGTGGCGTCATTCAACAAGTGGGATGATGCAGCAAAAATTGGACACGTGTTTTTCTCATTGGATTGCTCCGCACGCACGTTGTACGAAAATTATGAGTCGTCCCTTACGACATGGGAGCAATTCAGGAGACAACTATTGAAGGTATTCACCAGTGTCGTGAGGAAAGAAAGAGCCGAACGACTCTTCGAGTACAGGACCCAGCTTCCGGATGAGCCCGTCCGCGGTTACGTCGAGGAGATGAAGCGTCTATTTCGCCGCGCCAACCTCGAGATTGCCGAGGAAAAGAAAGTTCAGTTTTTAATGCGCGCGTAAAAGGACAACTCTTTAGCAGCCTCGTCCGCCAGCCGCCAGAAACAGTCGAGGAATTCATGCAAGAAGCCTGCACGATTGAGAAGACCCTCGACGTCCGAGCTCGGCAGTACAATCGCCCTTCCTCTGCCTGTGCAATCCGTTCGGACAGGACGGCCACCACCAGCGACAGCTTGCGGGACGTCATCCGCGAAACTGTCCGAGAGGAACTACGCCGATTCCTGCCATCCTCCCCACAGCCACAAGCAGCGACTCTGATGGACGTAATACGGGAAGAAGTGCAACAGGCACTTGGCACCCCGACGGCCACAGAACCCCAGGCCATGACCTACGCCGCTGCAGTAAGGACTCCTCAGACCCAACTACAGACCCTGCTACCTGTCCGATATGAACAAGTTGTTCCCGAACGCCACCTCACTGCTAGGACTGATGCTTGGGCGAGTTGGTATGCCATGTTCAAGAAGAACAGCGCGAAAAGACAAGGACCACAGGATGAACACAAAGACAAGCGCTGACTTTCAACTAAAGATTTATTGCTCGGAACGTGGTAATAAATACATCAGGCTCTAAGCAACAAAAAGAACACATAGGAGTGATACACACTTGTCCACGCACACAAAAAATACCAAACAGATACAGCAGCATTACTTCCTTGCAGATAGAAATTCTAATTCTTTCTTTGACAAAGATATGGAGGGACTACTGATACATGCGTCATTTAGCCGGGCGATTTCAGCAGCTTCAATGATTTCTCGAGTCAGCGTATTGGGGTGTCTACTTGACTTCCGTGTACACGTTGACTTCCGAAGTTCCTGAAAATAATACGATTAGATTTCTTGATCTTAGACTCAGCTTTACGCCGAATCATACCTGCTGGTCGTTTGAACCGCGAAGCAACAAGCCTCTACTTCCATTCGCATCGTCGCATTCCAAGCTAGTTAAACGTGCCGTGGCTAAGTCATGCTATTACAACGCTCTAAATAAATCTTGCATTCATGCTCAACAAGACAGTTTCAGCCAGCAAACTGATCGCCTTGTAAAGGCAGGATATCCCAAGCAACTGCTCGTGTCCGTTTCTGAATCGATGCTCGCAAGTTTAAGCAAAAACAACAAGAATGATCTGACAGAGTCTGCCAAGGAAAAAGAAAAAACAACAGTTGTTCCTTACATTCATAAATTTTTCCATAAGCTAAAGAAGATAGGCAACCGAGCTCAAGTAAGAGTTGTTTTTTCGGCTCCCGAAAAGCTTGGGAAATTGTGTAAACAAGTTAATGATGAATTCACGCCAAAAAAGTGTTCCATAAAGCATGAAAATAAGTTTGTTGCATGCCAAGAAGGTGTCATTTATTCTATTCCACTTTCGTGCGGAAAACAGTATGTTGGCCAGACGGGCAGATGTGTGAACGAGCGCCTAAGAGAACATAATATCACTGTTTATAATACTGTTAAAGGGCACCTCGGCATCCACTGCCGAGACTGCGAAAGCAAAACGTGCCAACCATTCTTCCAACAAACAAAAGTGTTAAGTAGACACCCCAATACGCTGACTCGAGAAATCATTGAAGCTGCTGAAATCGCCCGGCTAAATGACGCATGTATCAGTAGTCCCTCCATATCTTTGTCAAAGAAAGAATTAGAATTTCTATCTGCAAGGAAGTAATGCTGCTGTATCTGTTTGGTATTTTTTGTGTGCGTGGACAAGTGTGTATCTCTCCTATGTGTTCTTTTTGTTGCTTAGAGCCTGATGTATTTATTACCACGTTCCGAGCAATAAATCTTTAGTTGAAAGTCAGCGCTTGTCTTTTTGTTCATGCTGTGGTCCTTGTCTTTTCGCGCTGTTCTTCTTGAACCTCCCTGCCCCCGCCCGCCCAGCCTACGATCGACGCTCAAGCCCCAGGAAATGCGACGCCTGGAGGACTTCCGACAACCGGCCGTTGTGCTTGCATTGCGGTGAGGCCGGACATATTCTTCGTCACTGCCTTTACCGACGTATCGGTCTTCGAGGATTTGCCGTTAAAACCCCACGACCAGGCTTCGGCCAACGTCCGCAGTAAATCGACGAGTACCTGCGTCGAGAGGAGTACACGCCGAACCGCCTTTCGCGCTCACCATCGCCGTCAACCTCGTGCTTTGCGTCGCCACGCCGCAACTACGCAGCCGCGGTACGAGGAAGGTCTGCCAGCCCCGTAGAGGAAACTAAAGACAGCAACCTCTGGAGGTGAGGTTGCTCACGAGCGAAACGCCGAAGATCCTCCACCGACCACGCCCCATGAAGACGCTGCACCCGCGACGCCGCATGAAGAACCGGCACTCCCTGCACCGACGCCGCACGCAATGACAACCTCGACCGCGGCGCAAACTGCCTTCAAAACGACGCCGCCACCCAGAAAAGCTTCGACCACACGCCCCACCCATGACTCGCATACGCGACAAATCCGTGAGCCGACACCGAGAGCGACATGCAATGCAAGAGCCAGGACCTCCGACAGAGAAGTGACTGTTGACGGCCGGAAAGTTACCGCTCTAGTCCACACAGGAGCCGATTAGTCGGTGATGAATGGAACATTCGCTGCGCATCTGAGAAAAGTCACAATGGCTTGGGACGGCCCACAAATTTGTACCGCAGGGGGCCACCTCATTACGCCATCAGGACGATGCACAGCGCGAGTGACTGTCAAAGGACATACCTATCCTGTGACCTTTATGGTGCTACCGCAATGCTCCTGCAAAGTTATCTTGGGTATGTATTTCCTTAATGAACATCAGGCGATAATCTACCTGCGATCCAAGCTGATCACGCTTTCGACGGACGAAGCCATCGATTGGATGAAAACTCGGGAAAATCTCATTGAACTGAGTGTCCTGGAGGAAGAAGTCAGCGTCCCACCCCATTGAAGCGTTATCTTGACCTTAGGCGCCACGAAAGTCATTAAAGCTGAAGCCATCATCGAGGGGAAGATGCAGTTGCTTCTAGACCGAGGAATCAGCCTCGCAAGAGGCATCGCACATTTGCGCAATGGCCAGGCGTAAGTACTGCTATCTTCAGCAAAGAATACCGGCACATTAACAGAGGAACGACGATTGCTTTCTTGGACGAAATATCCGACGTACGAGACTCCTTCACCCTATGTGACCCATCCGCCGAAGATTCCCCTGAACAAGAGGACTCATCCACTTTTGACATCAACCTAGCCCTGCCCCGGAACAGAAGAGACCGGATCCGCAATCTGCTTCAAAGCTACAGCGAGTGTTTTTCGTCACCGCCGAAGGTCCGGCAAACGCCAATTGCCAAGCATGGTATTATAACTAACCAGCACGCCCGACTTCTCCGTCAAAGCCCCTGCGGAAGGGGATCCATATTTTTTGGATGTTCCGGTCGCTGCGGCTGGTGAGCTGGCAGAGCGGGCTGCCTTCGTTTCTGTACAGGCCAGTGTGGCCTGCTCTGGAGTGGCTTGTATGCGCACCCCGCGACAAGAACAGTTGGGCTTGAGGTGGCAGATGAACATGGGACTAGAAGCGAGTTGTGGCACGGGTGAAGAGAGGGTTCTTCTGGGGATGGTCCAAGCGCCACAGCTGGCAGGCAGGGCTGCGCAGGAGGCGCCCTGGGACTGGTGCTCGCAGGTGGGTGGCCGTCCGTAGGGGCCTGTGGAGCAAACTTAGGAGAGACCTGGGTGCAGTATGAGGCAGCTGGTTGAGAAGGCTGGCAAGAGACAGACGCGTGCGCTTGGCACTTGCCAAGCCGTGGGTGGAGGCACATTCGGTGGCGGCGATAGTGGACAGACCGGTGTGGGAAGCGGCTCCGGTGGAGTAGCTAGCAGATGGAAAACCGAAGCAGCTATGAGGGGGGATTCGGCCAGCGGTTGCGAGTTGAGCGGCGTTCCAGCTTCTGAGCCCGGAACAGCAGCTATGAGAGTCAGCGTATATGTCGGAGCCAGGAGGCGGCAACTGCAGCTTTGCCAGGAGACTAGGTGGGAGTTCGTGGCTGGCGTGCTGATAGCGCAGCATCTGGCTAGACGCATAGTGAATGTGAAAGTGTGAGTCCAGCAGCGAAAACAACAAAACGGGGTCCCTGGTAAAAAACGCGAACAGGCCGGGCAGCTGAAGAAGGAAGGAACGTTGACACTGCTGGAAGAGCTCACCGGATGCGATTTTAGGCGCGGACATTGCGGCGAGAAGAGACAGCCATAAGCCCGGTGCAAACAGCGGGCGTGCAGGGCAAGGCCAAGTGGGGGGACAGGACGGGAAGGAGCGCAGAGCCGGTGAGAGCGGCGTTGCGTGCATCGAAGCTGTCGTCCGGTGTCATCAGATGTGGAAGGTGATCCACATTTATTGGGTGTCCCGGTAGCTGCGGCGGATAAGCCGGCGGATTGGGCTGTCGAGGTTGCTGGCAAGGCTGGTTGCCGAAAACGTTCTGCTCTTTTCTGAACGAGCGAGGTCGAGCTCCCAGCTTCCTGTTCATCAGCGCCGCTAACGATGCCAGATCCGTTCACGCTATCGTATTCCGCCGCGAGAACAACAAGCCATCCGGGACCAAGTGGACGAAATGGTTCGCGATGACGTCATCCAGCCTTCAAACAGCCCTTGGGCAGCGCCAGTTGTTCTAATGAGAAAGAAAGACGGCCACTTTGATTCAGCGTTGATTACCGCCGCTTGAACATACCGAAGAAGGACGTCTGCCCCCTCCACCCTACCCACGACACACTGAACCGGCTCTGCAACGCCAAGTATTTCTCATCGATGCACCTGAAGAGCGGCTGCTCGCAAATTGAGGCCGACGAAAGAGATCGCGAGAAGACGGCATTCATCACTTCGAACGGGCTGTTTGAGTTCAAAGTGATGTCATTTGGTCTCTCTTCCCCACCTGCGACGTTTCAGGAAGTAATGGACAGAGGCCAGAAGTGGCAAATTGGTCTGGTATATTTAGATGACGTCGTTGTCTTAGCCTCGAACTTTGAAGAGCACCTCAAAAGACTTCGAACACTGCTAGGGGCCATCAAGTCGTCTGGCCTAACCTTGAAAGCAGAGAAGTGCCACTTTTGCCATGAGGATCGAGAGGCTAGTTTCTAGGCCACATCGTTAGGAAGGAGGAAGTACGCCCGGACCCGCAGAAAACAGCTGCTATTGAAGAGTCTCCGCCGTCGGCCGATAAGAAAGTAGTGCTCAGATTCATCGGACTGCCCGCATATTACCGACGATTTGTGAAAAACTTCTCGTGCATCGCAGAGCTCCAGACCCAACTGATGAAAGCAGGCGTGTCATTTAAATTAGAAGCGCCGCAAGCACAACCCTTCAATACACTTCAGCGTCGTTTACAGTGCCCACCAATCCACGCACATTTTGATGAAAACGCCAGTATTGAAGTTCATACCAACGCAAGCAGCGTGGGCCTAGGCGCAGTACCCAGGTAGCACATGACAGCGGGCCAACATTAGAAAGCCACTGGCAAAGCGTGGCCCTAAGTAGGCCCAGAGTTGCCAATGAGCATCTGATATTGGCTGTGCCATCATCAAATCATGGCTATCATGGGCTATGTTAGACAAAGTTCTCCCACTCTTTGCCAGAATTGACTAAGCCATTTTCTAAACTTGGCTCTCATGGGCCTTGTTAGCCAGAGTTCTCCCACTCTTTTCTAGATTTGGCTAAGCCATTTTCGAAACCTGGCTATATTGGCCTTGGCTCGCCACACCTTATCCAGTGTTAAAAGTATATGGCAGATGTTGGTGAACGTTGTACCATACATTAAACTGGGTAGAAGATTGATTTTATTGTCGAGTACCATCTCGGCAGTTTACAATTTTCGAACACACTAAAACTCGTTTGAGCTCCTGGGCTGGGCTTGTACGAGTTCAAAAATTTGAACTTTATTCATATTTTTCCTACCGAATACTTTCGCAGTGTATGCGTGAAGTTGGATAAACAACAAATATTTTCCGACTGCGCAGTCGGAGATAGAGGATAGTCATTTAAAAAAGCACAATGAAACCAAAGCTGTCAGCAGATAGCGCCGGCCAGAAAGAGCTCTCGTACAGGAGAAACTAATGGAGAAGTATATGTCGACGCCGTCGAGGCGCGGCGCGGCGACGTCTGCCGCGGGCTACGTCGCTGATCAGTTGAGTTCTAAGGTGCTTCGCAACATTTTCCAAACGCATTCGGAAGCATTCCAAACGCATTCGCTCGCTGTATAGCCATGGTGCTGCTGCCGTCGACGTTTGTTCTGTCCATTCGCTCTAACTATTCTAACTATATATGGCTTAGCGAAGCCGCTAATAAAAAATATATACTTTTTTTCAGAAGTGCACAGAAACAGCTCACGCTGTCATCTTTGTCCGATTTCTGGACATAATAACCCACCGATTTGTATGAACTTTGTATTTTAAAGCGTTTTTGCACGCTCTGCTTGCGCGAGTATCTGAAAACAAGCCCAAGAGTGCTTCCTTCTAAAAAAAAATCAAATGACTTTCATTTCATGATTTTTTTTAATGAGAAAAGCGCTTTTTGCTTTACTCTAAAGAATTCACTGCCACACTGCACAGTGGGTGTCTGCTTAATAGACATTCTAAAAATCAAACGTAATAACTTAGTGCAAGTGCATTCCCTAAGCCGACTTTGTGCGTAATTATGGTAACGTCCAGAAACGAAGCAGTGGCCTCGTAATTTAGAATTATAAGTTGCGCACGCGTGAAATATTAGGCCACCGCTTCATCACGCGGTAAGAGATTCTTACGCTTCCGTACGTCGTTTCCTGTGATCGCGCCTTCCCCTGTGTTTTCCGATTTGGTTTTTCCTTCCTTTTCTGCAGATCGTAAAGTTTAAAAAGGTTTTTTTGTGCATTGTATTGTTCTGTTTCGTAATTTACATGGAGGGCTATAGCTCGTGCAGACGCCTTTACTTATTTGCTAGAAAATTACTATTTTTTGCATTCGACCAATATCTTTATTCATGAAAATCATAAATCATTGGAAATAGTTTCTAGCCACAATTCAACACGGTTTTTTTAGCTTTTTGCATCAAATTTCCACACCAACAAAAATTTGGAGGATTCTTCGACGACCAGCGAATAAATCTACTGACAAATGGTGTTAGACGCATGTTAATCTAGCTTGTTTGACACATGTCCCGTATGCAAATTTGCTTGCATAATATTTTATTTATTGTTTTATCAGGCTTCTCCTGCGGCTTTGCAAGAATACCTTGACGCTTCCGCGTTTTCCACACCCTTGCCTTCAAAACTGCTTATGACTCATTCTCCGAGAATTCCAAACCTCTTTCACATGTTTCGGCCCCCGTCCCCTCTCTGTTAAAGTCTGGTATCTCCCCGACTCTTCTCCCGGACGTGCCCTTTTCAAGGCAGCATGCTACCCCTACTCCGCGAAGCGCTTTTTTTACTCACTTTCTCCTAGCCGTTTATCCCGTGCGCAGCCACACGTGCCCCGTTCGTGCCACCCCCCCCACCCCAAGACCTTCCGTTTTCTACCTTTCAGCTGGAAACTTTTTTTGCGACCACAAAAGCTGTGTAAAAAAAATGTCTCTCCCCCTGTGCCTGCAGCCACCATACCCTCCTTCCTTCATCTCCCCTGTCATTCGTCACAGCGCGATGCATCCCACGACACATTCTTGACCGTACAAGTCTTGCCTTGTCTGGCACGGCGGCGCCCAGCCGCACAACCAGCGCGACGAAAGAGCATGCACACTCGAACTGGCTCTGTTCGTAGTCTGCGCAAGAGAAAACACACATCTGATACTAAGTTCCGTAGATGGTGGCGGCGCGCACCGGTGAGGCCGAGAAACGCCGCTGAGATGATCGGCGCGAGCAGGCGCAGGCGTGTGTGCGGGAGCTAGGACTTCGCAGCTTTTTACTTTGTCCGAGCTGCGCGTCAGCGGCGTCTTAAGGCTATTTGCGATGGAAAAAAATAGAAAGTACAGGAGCAACAGGATGTGCTGCGTGCCGCATTGCACAAACCGGGCAGTGTGCGGACAAACAAGTCTGCATTCTTTTCCCGCTGACGCTCGTCTGAAAAAGCTGTGGGTGATTCAGCTGCGCATCGGGAAACGTGTGACACCGCCGAAGAATGTGTGCAGTGCCCACTTTGTGGAGGACGACTTCTTTTGGAGCCGTATTGGTAAGCGATGTGCTATTCATTTCACTATTATGCTAGCACAAATCGACTGTCTAGCGCAAATATTTCTGCAGTGTGTGTGCGCAAGGAATGAGCGGGCGACAAATGCAGATCTCAGGATGTAGAAGGTAGCTGCAACGAAATGCGTAGCTAAGCTGGGAAGTTGGCGTCAAGCTGTGCATTTGTGTAAATGCACAATCGTGAGATCTTTTCTGCCCACTAACAGCTGCTCATTTGTATGATGGTACCCGCCGCGATGGCTCAGTGGCTTTGGCGTTCGGCTCGTGATCGCAATGTCGCGGGCGAAATGCAAAAAAAAACGCCCATGTTTTGTGCGATGTGAGCTCACGGTAAATAACCCTACATAGTCTACATTAATTCAGAGCCCTCCACTACGGCACCCTCTCATTAGCTGAGCCGCTTCGCGACCTCAAAACCCACAATCCACAATGTGAGGTCACTTATGCTCATTGGTACCGTCGCGGGAATACACAAGCAGACGCGGGCACAAGTTTCTTGTTAATTTCTGCTTAAAGCGAATATCACTGTCTGAGTCACCCACTACGGTGAAATAACAACCGGTGAGGGTAGTGCAGGGTAGCTATGATACAGTTCAGCGTAGTGTGCGATGCCGCAGTCTACCACTGTCTTTTGCTGCAGTTCCATGCACGGAGTACCCTCAATGGAAGCAATATATGGTTGTGTAAGGCATCTTTTGTCAGTAATTCCTGCAGCAGTCCTAGTGAAGTGCTTCATCAGCTTGCAAAAATTAGTAGCTTGAGCAGAGTGAAACAACTAATGATAGCATTTCTGTCTTAACAGTGCCGCACTTTCAAACCATTGTCAGAGATAGAAGGCGTAGCTGCATTGAGCTAGGAGGTAATTCATAATTTATTCTACAGATCCAAACATATGGACACCAGTTCGCAAGAGGCTCAAGAAAACTGCTATACCTTCACAATGCCTACCAAACAGAACTCACGACCACCAGGACCGTCGAAGAGCACAAGCATCAGCAGCCCGTGCTGCGCGAGCATCCGCTAGGGATAGCCACGGTAAGTTATTTTTCAAACCTGGTTGAGACATGGTTGCATTAATGCCAAGTTTCTTTATTAGATGCTAATTTCATTCACTCAAGCACTTCCCATACAAAAATGTCCTATGGCCGGCTATAGAATTTTGGCCCAAATAGCTATAAACCTTTCCTATTTCGGTCTATAGCTGTCTATACAGGCTGATATATTTTTCTATAGAGAGCTTAAGACAATTGTATGGTTCCAAAGCTATAGCTTTAGTGGCATAGATTTTTCAATATCTGGCAATAAGCACCTCTATGGGTGCTTATAGACGTTCATAAAAGGCCATAGACGGACATAGCTTTTTCCATAGACGCCCATAGGACTTTTTTGTACGGGTTTGCTTTTTAATAAGTCTACGCTGTACAAATTACAATACACTAGAAACAACTGACACATACACCTTTCTAAAATCTAAGGTACACAACAAATTACACAACTTAATGCAGTGGCACTTTTATTTCTTTGTTATGGCAGAGAAATGTGCGTGTTAATTTTTTTCAGTGCTGCTACCCGAACGCAGTGGCATCTCGGACCTGTCCTCTCCACCATTGGCCCCTTCAGATGGAAATACATCTGCGGTGAGCATTGACTTACCACATTTGTCTGGTTTGAAGCATTACTTTCCCTCTGAAAATGCTCACATACTCTGTATCAGCTGTCAATTTCCTGCACCATCCTTTGCATCTCTCGTCATTCAGGTGACATGTGCAGACAGTGACACTATTCCTTAAGCCTTCGTTAAGGCATATTGATAACATCCGCTGTGAAATACAAAACCCCTGGGTAAAAGATTAACATCTAATGAGCCACAGTGGGCGCATGTGCAACTCATAAATTTCTACAGAAATGTTGTGCAGCTGAGGGAGGCATTAATAGCTAAATATTAACATTGCAGTAAAACTATTCCTTTGCATGGAACATAGAAAACTGAGAAGTATGTAGAAGGTATGTTACTACTTTTTGTACTTATTTTAGTGCTCATGTTGTAGCTACATGTTTTTCTTCAGTTGTTGGTGTGTGGAAATTTGTTTTTTAAGGTGTGCTAACCTAACCATCACGAGACAGAGGGAGCCTGCAAGCACTGATGGGCAGTTTTTGAGAGTTAGAAATATGAATAATTGAAAATCACTTGTTCCAGAACCAAGTTGTGCCTGTTGCATGAGCCTCGCAGTGATAGTTCTTCGAGGTGTAATGAAAAACAGTAATAAGATTTGTTTTTGCATAAGATGGGGAAAGAGGACAGTCCCAGCTTGATTTGTAGATAACGAGGCGAGCTGGAAATTATGATATGTAGGTATGTCTGGCTTCTGTGTTTGTTAACCATGCAACTTTCAATGTTTATTCTCCAGATGCTACTGCAGCAAATTGCAGTACCAGCAGCATGTTTCACAGCATACTTGTCATCCTTGCCTGAAATCCTGGCTCAGATTTTGAATAATAATAATTGGTTTTTGGGGGAAAGGAAATGGCGCAGTATCTGTCTCATATATCGTTGGACACCTGAACCGCACCGTAAGGGAAGGGATAAAGGAGGGAGTGAAAGAAGAGAGGAAGAAGAGGTGCCGTATTGGAGGGCTCCGGAATAATTTCGACCACCTGGGGATCTTTAACGTGCACTGACATCGCACAGCACACGGGCGCCTCAGCGTTTTTCCTCCATAAAAACGCAGCCGCCGCGGTCGGGTTCGAACCCGGGAACTCCGGACAGATTTAGAAGGAATTGTCAACTTGTACACCTTTGTCTGTGTAGGTGTGGCTGTGCCCTGCTAGCTGAAGCATGACCTCTGCCACTTCAGCATCCGTCATTGTTGGATTGTGCACAGTCTCGCCATCATGGGGGGAAGTATGAAATGCAGCTGCATGCCAATCATCTTCCACCTGCATAGAAAGATGATTATGGGCAAGACATTAAACGAAAAATGTGAAAATTCCAGATTTAGAAGGAATTTTCACATTTTTCGTTTAATGTCTTGCCCATAATCATCTTTCTATGCAGGTGGAAGATGATTGGCATGCAGCTGCATTTCATACTTCCTCCCATGATGGCGAGACTGTGCACAATCCAACAATGACAGATGCTGAAGTGGCAGAGGTCATGCTTCAGCTAGCAGGGCACAGCCACACCTACACAGACAAAGGTGTACAAGTTGACACACTTTCTGCTCCGCAAAGAAAGAGGAAGGTTGTTGAATTACTGACAACAGATGTAGCTGTGCGAGTCTTCACTGGTGTGAAGTCAAAAAGTGCGCTTTTAGCTATTTCAGAAGAAGTGGCATTGGTCGACGAAATGACCACGGACATTACTGTGTATGAGCGCGTTCTTCTTGTACTTGTACGCCTAAAAATATGCCTGTCACTAAACTGCCTTTCCACACTATTCTGTACAAGTAAAACGACAGTGCAGAGGCATTTCTATGGCACCCTTCGCAGCCTTGCTGCCATACTCAAAGCAGCCATTCCATGGCCATCAAAAAATGAAACAATGCTGAATATGCCTCATTGCTTTGCTCAATTTCAGGAGGTGCGGGTTGTCCTAGATTGCACAGAAGTGCAGGTAGAGAAATCGCACTGTCAGTCTTGCCGCATCCTGACATATTCTTATTACAAGGGAACACACACGGCTAAGGCACTTGTTGGGGTGTCACCTGCTGGCCTTATAACATTCATTAGTAATGGATTTTGAGGTTGTGCATCGGATAAAGCTTGTGTGCTAAAGTCCAATGTGTTGGACAAGCTGAAAAGCTTCGAAGATGACGTAATGGTTGACAAAGGCTTCTGCATTGATGACATGTGTGCAAAACGGGGCCTTGGTGTGGTACAGCCACCATTCCTGCGCTCTGAAGAGCAGTTCTCAGCTGAGGATGCGACTAAAACAGTTCACAATGCCAGAGCTCGAGTGCATGTGGAGAGAGCCATCCAACGCATGAAGGTGTTCAAGGTGCTTAAGGGGCCTATTCCGTGGGATCTTGTTGGGGCGCTCGACCAAATAATGCTTATTATAGCAGGCATTGTTAACCTGTCAGCTCCGATATTGCCCGAAAAACAATTTAGTGGGGGTGTCCAGTTGCAGTAATTCTTTCAGTGTAATTGTGATTATTGGAACTAAGAACGAAAACCACGCAAAGGACGATACACAGGGAAGAAGTAGACAGGACGAGCGCGGACTTGCAACTGTTGATTGAAACACATCTTCCATCCATCACCAACCCTACGCATGCGCAACAAGCAAACTCTATCTTATCGAGTTCAAGAACTTCAGCTCCTTCTTGTACAGATAGACCGAAGCCTCGCTTACACACTTCTCGGGCCCATATCTATCAATCTGCCAGGCTTCGATGACCTCACGTGTTTTCTGGTCTTTGGCCCTTCCGATTATCTTTGTACGCTCAAAGAGTGGCGTGCATTTATTGTCACAAGAAAGACAGTGTTTGGGCAAATGCATGCCGCTGTGAGAGCCCAACGAATTTTTGTGTTCTTGTAGGCGCTTATTAATGCAGCGTCCCGTTTGTCCCACGTAAACTGAGCCGCAACTAAGCGGGATTTCATACACTACTCCCATTCGACAGGACACAAACTTGATTTTGTGGTTTACATTACAGCCTGCTTTTGTTCTCGTTTCATTGTTAGTTAGCGCGCCATTGTTAGTTTCGGCGCCTTGTAAGCTGTCCCGTTTGTGCGCGCTAACTAACAATGAAACGAGAACAAAAGCAGGCTGTGGTGTAAACCACAAAATCAAGTTTGTGTCCTGTCGAATGGGAGTAGTGTGTGAAATCCCGCTTAGTTGCGGCTCAGTTTACGTGGGACAAACGGGACGCTGCATTAATAAGCGCCTACAAGAACACAAAAATTAGTTGGGCTCTCACAGCGGCATGCATTTGCCCAAACACTGTCTTTCTTGTGACAATAAATGCACGCCATTCTTTGAGCGTACAAAGATAATCGGAAGGGCCAAAGACCAGAAAACACGTGAGGTCATCGAAGCCTGGCAGATTGATAGATATGGGCCCGAGAAGTGTGTAAGCGAGGCTTCGGTCTATCTGTACAATAAGGAGCTGAAGTTCTTGAACTCGATAAGATAGAGTTTGCTTGTTGCGCATGCGTAGGGTTGGTGATGGATGGAAGATGTGTTTCAAAACAGTTGCAAGTCCGCGCTCGTCCTGTCTACTTCTTCCCTGTGTATCGTCCTTTGCGTGGTTTTCGTTCTTAGTTCATGGATTACCAACTAGCCCCCCATCGTACACTCCTTCAAGTGATTATTGGATTGTAAGGTTAGCATCAAGGTCATATTTTTTGCACTGTCTTCAAAATACCTTACTACAAATCAACTGTCTGCAACTAACACTATTGTTTGCTGTGCCCTTTTCACCACTTAATGCAGTTTATCAGGCTTCATACGCCCTGGCATAACGAAGAATTGTTCTAATCGTAAAATGCTTGTAGCTCCCATTGTCAGCAAATTCAGGCAAACATCGCCTGTTTGCAAATGTCCCTATCAGATTGGTTTGGCTCAATATATGGGATTTCATGTCCTAAAGTGACTCGGGCTATGAGAGGCGTCGTAGTAGAGGGTTCCGAAATTTTGACTGCCTGGGGTTTCTTTAACATGCGCCGACATTGTATAGCATACATGCCCTATCATTTTGCCTCCATCAAAATGTTTTTTTTTTCACCCTTTGCAATTGCTGCATAAAGCGGTATGTTCCTGCTGTGTTCAAGTCCAAGAAATTACGTCTCTTCTGCAATATCTTTAACCTTCCTTAAGGTAGCATTGCTTGTTTCTTTAGTGCAACAAGTAAAACAACCACAGGTTCTCTGTGCACTAGAATGAAAATGTTTATCAAAATTGAACAAAACCTGCAACGCAGTCTTCCTTCTTACAAGCTGTGCTTGTTGGCGTAGCAAATCAACCTTATGCAACTTTTGTCAGCTTTGGCAGCAGATGTTTAAAATACACGAACTGCAGTTTGCGTACAAGATCATCAATGTGATGGTCACATCGCGCCACATTTACAATGAGTGACTGTACCTTAGAATACACGATGAAATGTGCCATATCCAAGTTCAAAAGGAACATCCTAAGTTGCACTTGAGAAAAATAATTGTGATTTTGTTTACAACGAAATTTTCACCATCTTTCTTTAAGTATTTTAACTTCCCTTTATGGGCAATATCAATTGCTTCCCGAGTTTTTCCCTGAAGGGGTCTTTTTACCTCAATCAGGATGGCAGGACAACCATTCTTGAACACAACGCCATCAGGGCTGTAGCCAAGCCAAGGGAGGAGAGGGTTCACAAGCAGCGCTAGTTTTGTTACAGCATTTCATGTCATTTTGTAATACTCTTCTAGAGCAGGTTCCCCGGAAGCTTTCCCATACCGAGTAGCCTTGTTTCCTTGGAAACAATAGGCGAGCATTGTGGTCACTTTTTGTTCCCATGACTGGTCTTCTCTGGGTAAAAAGGTGAAATATGCACGGCACTTGCTGCCAGTTATCCGCACTTGCCGTTCTCTTTGCCACTTAGTGGCATTCTGGGAGTGGGTTTCTTTGCAGATCCTCACTGCTTGTTCTTGGGACACTTCTACATACTTCTCGTAAAACTGTTTCTCTGCTTGTCACAGGTGACTGTACGAAAATCTATATATTTTAAGTGGAAATTCATCGGTGAATGCCACGTCATGGAAAAGCATCTGTCTGTATGGCATCACTCTGTCAGCAGCCATGTGGCACACCATCACATGTTCTTTTAATGTTGCGGTGGCATTAGTTTCAGTGGCATCAGTTTGCCGAAACCTTCCGCGAAAGGGCAGCGCAAGTGCACTATCTGGTACTGCTGCCATGAGACGCTGTCGTATATCGTGTAGTCTCTGCTCTGTAAGTTGCAGTTGTGGCTGCGCCTTCACATGGCACAAATCCTTCAGCTCTTGTGCTTCGTACAGCGGTTTGGATCTCAATCTTCCCCACGCCCTTTCCATATCCGTGCATGTAAGATGTTCAAGGTTCTGTATGCCAGTCCTGCAGATGAACCTAGAAAAGAACACAGGTGTTAATTTGCTAGTGCTTAAAAATATATTGCTTCTCGTATTCAAAGTAGTAAGACATTTGAAGAAGGTGGTAAAAACTGTGCTTATTACATTAAAGCAGTTCAGCTCATTAACAATGTATTTCTTTGAAAAAATAAAAAAAAATTTCTTGCCTGTTCATAAACAGCAGCATTGCAATGATGTGCTTGCAGCGTTGTGATTTTCCTGCTTTGCATGAGCACTGGCACTGAAAAAAAAAGAGGGGGGGATTGCACAATCAAATACTGCAACTGAGCTGCCGCGGTGGCTGAGTGGTCATGATGCTCAGCTGCTGAGCTGAAGAACGTGATTTCGATCCCGGCCGCGGCAGTCGCATTTCGCTTACGTGCGATGTCAGTGCAGGAATCCCAGGTAGTAGAAATCACGGAGTGCTCCACTACGGCGTCTCTGATAGCCTTGAGTCGCTTTGAGACGTTAAACCCTACAAACCAAACCAAATACTGAAATTGCTCGCAAACGGCAATGATTTTTATTCAATTTTGCGCGCATGCCTTTCTTCCCTAACGCCTCTGCAAGCGGAAACATCGTTACGGGTGCCGCGAACGTGTACGCGCGGTGCCAAAACGTAGTAAGTAGACAGTTTTAGCTGTGCGTACGCAAAGAGTTAGCGTACGCGAGGAGTTTGCGGGGACGGTAGTGCGCATGCGCAGAACGCAAGCGCAAGCCTTGCGTCTTGCGTACGGTAGCCTTGCGTACGGTAGCCAGCGGAGTTTGCGTTGCGGCGCTTGCGTGGCTTGCGTACGCTAACTTTGACAAGATGGCGGCGCCCTGCTCGCCCGCTTCGGAATAAATGCATGTCGCCGCTGGATTCTTCGACGCAATAGCTCGCTCAAATGGTAGCGGTTCGCTTTTATTTCGCCTAATCTTGCCCACACGTAGTGGTATAAGCGATAACTAGCCCCTGTTTTTCAGATAATTTGGCGATCTACAAGCTCCTAGGCCTAACTATATTCAGTGTGTTTTCCTCGTAGCAACGACACCTGGCGAAGCAGTTTTCTAACTTTTAGCCAGATCTTGCATTTTCTTCGGTTTGCATAGTTTTTCTTCTTGGAACAAAAAAGGCTCCCAATACACTCACAGTAGTTATCAGTAATCACGGATGAAATTTTCTTCAACCGAGCGTTGATGTGGTTTGACTTCTTGTCACTAGATGGCGCCACGTGCGCCTGAGGGACGCTACGGCACGGTCAGCTAAAACTATTGTGACATTCCGTGTGTGCTACGAGGATCCACGTTCGACGGCGCGGCGTAGACGGAGACCCGTGACAGCGGCATCATCAATTACCCAGCCATGCTCTTTGAGTGACGACCAGAAAAACCGGACCCGCCGCCGCCCCGAGGTTTGGCTCGGCGTTCGCACGGGGAGTCAGACGTGCTGGTCGTCGGCTTCGGCGATTTTCAGCCGGAGCAGCGGAAGTTTCCGCCTGACCCTAGCAAGATCATCCCCAACGTGCACCGAAAGCTGTCGGGAACATCTGGACACCAGTTTTTTCCAAGGTGGGCCCGGTTAAACCCCCTTTTCGGGCAACACATGGCCCGATCGGGCCGGTGGCGCGGCTAGGCCTAACGGCCGAACCGGTACCCGGCACATCGGGGCCTCTGGCCACTGACGCCAGTATGGCTGCTACGCAAATCTCCTGCCGAGGCTACGACCCCGAGAACATGCACTGGACAACGGTTCACCCAGCGGAAACCGCAGGCCCAGTTTCGGCAACGGTTACCCCAGCGGCAACCGGAGGCCCAGATTCGGCAAGATTTCGCAGCGCCGCGTTGAACGCCGCAGTGCTGCGCCGAGCGCAAGACCAAGCCTTAAAGCCGGCGTCCGTAGACGCGGCCGGCGTTCACGCCGGAAACCAGCAGTCACCCGCCCCGCGCGCGGCGGGCCGCAGTCGGCGACTGCTCACGAAGTGGAAACCGCCTGTTATTCCCAAGCCTGCTCCAGACGACTACGTCGTCGTCATCAAGCCCCGGACCCGCGTCTCGTTGTACGAGACTTTCCAGGAGACCGGCTACGGCCGGGCGTTCACGGCTCTCCTGGGCGCGCAACCCGCAACAGATCTTACCATAATACCGGTAAGAGAACAAAACCTCATTATTGTTCACACTGCGAAACCTGAGCTAGCCGACCGTATCATCGGCGAATTTGAACTTAATGGACCCGACGGGAAGGTCCCCCTTGTGGGGCACCTGCGCCAAGACGACAAGGACGTCTGCTACGGCGTCATTACCGTCCGTAACTCTGAAACTACGGACTCGCTCCGTACTAGGCTCCAATGGCGCTTCGGCACCATCGTGGAAGTGCGAAAATTTGGGACATCCAACAAAGCGAGACTGACTTTCGCCGGCACAGAGAAGCCACGTTTCGTGCACTACGACTCGGAGCTTGTACAAGTTAGGCCTTACCAGCGAACCATTCCAGCCTGCCGACATTGCGGTGTGGTCGGCCACCGCGTGGACGCCTGCCCCGGCCAGAGGCTGGACCGGTGCGGCCTGTGCGGACAGCAGGCTCTACTCGTTGAGGGGGAGCGGGCCCCTCACCAGTGCAACCCAAAGTGTTCAGTGTGCGGCGCGGCCCATGCCACGGGGGGCCCAGCGTGTACTGCTAAATATCGCGCTATCCAGCCCACGCAGGCCGAGCGCGGGCGTAAATCGAAGCGAAACCGACGCAAGCGTGGCAAGCGTCGCCCGGACAAGCTGAAGGCCAAGGCTGCCGACCAAGCCATGGACCAGCCTGTGAATTCCTCTACTGGGAGCCAAGGGAAACCTCCAGCTGCGCCACCGCCGCCTCAAGCCGGTGCAGCGAAGCCCCTCGGACCTCCACAAAACGGCGGCTCCAAGACGTGGGCAACCGTTGTCAAGCAACACTCCCAGGTGAGCGGCGCCGGCAGGGCAGCTTCTCCCTTCGCTCCCCCTTCCCAATCCCAACAACGGCCAATCTCTGCCGAACAAAAAGAAATATCTGCTCTCCGCGAGCAGGTTGCAAATTTTCAAAAGCGCCTCGCAATAGCGGAGGCCCGCCAAAATTCCCCCAACCACACCTCTGCCTCACCCGCAGCAGAGGCAATGGAAAGCGACGCAACCCCTTCAGGACAGGCTGCGCATGCCCTCACGGCACTCGAGGCGAGAGTGAGCGCGCTCGAAACTCAAGTTAACAACAGAATATCCGCATTGGAAACGCAAATCAATGCCACACTTACGGCGGCACTCAACAAAATTAGCCACCTTGCGGCATCTATCCCGAACCTCATAACCGCTCAGTTCGCTCAACTCACCCGCGCTCCCAAGCGCGCTGGCCCGCTCAAAACCTCCGCAGGCCGGCAGCTCAAAGCGTCTAGGCGTCGAATCGCCGGAGAAGAAGAGGTCCCCTGTGCCATCCTCAGTATAGAGAACGCTCCTCTCTTTGGAGCCACTGGCTCTCAAGCCTCCTCTCTCCAAACTCACAACTCTACCCTTGATCATGGCGGGCGCCCCTAGAAATAGGAAGCATCCGCGAAGCAATTCGATCCCTATTCAAATTGTACAGTGGAACTGTCGCGGATTCAAGGCACGCACAAAGCGAGCCGATCTACGCCTTTTCCTTACAACGTTCCCAGAATTACCTGCTGTGGTGGCCCTTCAGGAGCCAGGAAATGGCGCCACCCTTGCCAGTTACACGGTGTACCAGCAGGATGCGCATAGCTGCCTCTGCGTACATAAAAATTACACGGCCTCCCAGGTTGACCTGGATCTTAGCGCTACTTTCTCCTATGTAATGGTGACGATCCTTCCGCTACGCAAACAGGACCCCCCATTGCACATACTCAACATTTACTGTCCCCCAAAGCTACCAAATGTTACATTCGCAGATATCTTCAGCCGGGCTTTGAAGGTCGCGAATAGGGATCCCCTCATAATCGTTGGGGACTTTAATGCTCCCAGCACCTTATGGGGGTACACACGTGAAGAGAAACGCGGACGCAAGTTGGCGGAGCTTGTTTCCACACTGGGCCTTACTCTTCACACGGATCCCGCGCAACCCACTCGTATAGGTAACTCCGTTACACGCGATACGTGTCCGGACCTCACCTTTACGAAAAATATTCGCTATGCAGATTGGAGGAACACCGAGGAATCCCTCGGTAGTGACCACTGCATAATTACCACTACAATCCATACCAAGCCACTCACAAGACCACAGGCCAATGCAAAACTACCCGACTGGACCAAATTTAGGAACAGTTACACCAATCCTCAATCGATAATGGACCAAGGATACTCAACGTGGTCCCAACACCTAGTATCCCACTTGAAATCAGTCGAGCAAAATGTTCAACTCTCAGAGGCGAGCCCGGCGGTGGATAACCACCTCCTCCACCTCTGGGAGGCACGACACAGCCTAGTCCGCCGCTGGCGTCGTCAAAAACACAATCGGAAACTCAAAATTCGAATTGCGGATATCACCCAACAGGCGGCACAATACGCGGCCCAACTCGCCGACTCCAATTGGGTGCACCGATGCAACACTGCAGCTCGGCAAATGTCGAGTCGGAGTACGTGGCGCCTCTTCCGCGCTCTTATTGATCCGGCACAAACCCGTACTGAGACACAAAAACAGCTTCAAAGGGCTATACATAACTTCACTGGAGACACGGCCAAACTGGCCGATGCGCTCCGCGACCAATATTTGAGTATACACCAGGATCCTCGTGGTCAGGCGTACTCGTATGCAGGTTCCGAGAACGCGGATTTGGATCAACCGTTCCAGCTCCATGACCTAAAAGCGGCCCTGGCTAAAATGAAGCGAGGTACAGCACCAGGCCGGGACAAGGTGACGGTAAAGCTTATTGCCAACCTCCCAGATCCCGCCTACGAAACTCTCCTCGATTACTTCAACACTATCTGGATTGGAGGCACACCACTCCCCATAGATTGGAAAACGGCACTAGTAACTTTCATTCCCAAGCCAGGTAAAGCCATTAACACCGACAACCTCCGGCCCATCTCCCTCACTTCGTGTGTGGGGAAGCTGATGGAGACTATGGTCCGCGACAGATTGTCGGCTTTCCTGGAACAACAAAACATTTTCGCAGACACCATGTACGGTTTCCGCCCACACCGGTCCGCACAAGATGTCCTGTTGCAACTTCACAAGGAGATTCTCGACCCCGTCGAGCACCCCAGCAATGATAAAGTAGTCGTCGCACTTGACCTGCGGGGGGCTTTCGACAATGTGACCCACGAGATCATCCTATCCCACTTGTCGCAAACACATTGTGGGCGCAATACTTTCAATTATATCAAACAATTCCTTACAGATCGCCAATCCTATATCCGGCTACAAGACACAGAATATGGCCCATATCAACTTGGTACACGAGGGACCCCACAGGGAGCTGTCCTCTCGCCATTACTATTTAATCTGGCCATGATGAAGCTCCCTACCCAGCTGGCGGAGGTCGCCGGTGTGCAGCACGCTCTGTATGCGGACGACATCACCCTCTGGGCAACACAACAATCGGTCGGAGACATCGAGACCAACCTGCAACAAGCGGCAGCTATAGTGGACGAATACGCTCGTCGCTGTGGTCTTGAATGCTCCCCGAGCAAATCTGAATTTGTGCACATACGCCCCAACTCAAAGTGCACAACCAAAATTGCCCTTTCCCTACTTAGCGGACCGATACCTGAACACGCGGAGATCCGGGTACTGGGGCTTTTCATTCATCATAGGCGCAAGATAGACACTACCCTAAACAAGTTACGTAAGGTGGGGGACCAGGTGGGTCGGATGCTCCGCCGGGTGTCCAATAAAAGGGGGGGACTACGATGCAAAGATGCCCTGCGGCTGGCCAATGCATTCGTGACCAGCCGGATTTTATATTCGGCTCCCTACCTCCACCTACGCAAATGCGATGAGAATGCCTTAGAGGTAGTTCTCCGCAAGATTTATAAGAGAGCGCTCGACCTCCCCATAACGACGTCCAACAAGCGTCTCCTCGGTCTGGGGATGACCAACACCTTTGGGGAGTTACGAGAAGCTCATCTTAACAATCAATACTTGCGCCTAAGCAAAACACCTGCGGGGAGCCGCCTTCTAACCCGCTTACACATTTCCTACGCAACACATACAGAAGAACGGGTCCGCATCCCTGAAGCCTGGCGCTTTGCACTCCAGGTGCGACCCCTTCCGAAGAACATGACTGCAGACACCCATGATGGTCGCCGTCTCGCGCGGGCGGAGGCTATTTCTCAACAATATGGCCACAAGCCAGGTGTCTTCTATGTGGATGCGGCCGGCCCGCACCATGGGGGTTGGTACACGGCGGCCGTCATCCACCAAAACACTACAGTTCAGGGCCTTACTTTCCGTGCCCCAAACATTACATTTGCGGAAGAGATCGCCACTGCACTGGCCGCCGCAGATCCAGAGTCCCGAGTCATTATTACGGACTCCAGGGGCGCCTGCCGCAATATTGAGCAAGGGTACATTCCAGACCGTGCTTTCAAAATTCTCCACGCATGCGATTACACAGGGTTTCCGACCCATCGTACCATCGTGTGGGCTCCGGCTCATGCGGGTCTTGAGGGGAACGAGGCAGCCGACGCTGCCGCCCGCGCGCTTACTCACCGGGCGTCGCCTCATCCGCAGCCTGATCCGGAATTCAATTTCAATCCGGTCATCACCTTTAAAGAGATCACCTCTCTTTATCAAAATTTTCATGGTCTCTATCCCCCTCCCTGTAAAGGCCTCACCAGGGTGGAGGAGCGCTGGCTTCTCCGCCTCTATACCAATACTGTACTGTGCCCGGCAGTACTTAAGCACTTCAATTCTTCTTTCTCGGGCGCGTGCCCACACTGTGAGGAGGAGTTTTCGGACACCTACCACATGGTGTGGGCATGCCCTTCCAATCCTGCCTACCCACCCCACTCGAGAGGCCTGGGAAGCTGCCCTGCGCGCTGCTCCGAACTCCATGCCCAACAGGCATTGGTAGCTAGAGCCCGAGCCGCTGCGGAAGCTACAGGGATCCCGGACTAGGGCTCCCTCCTAGTGTTTGTAAGGGACGGGCCCTTCCGGCTCGCCCCATCGACCTCTCACTGTAAATAGAAATAAAAGTTTTCCTCCTCCTCCTCCTCCTCCGCCGCCCCGGGGAAACAGGCTTTATCCTCCCCAATTTCCGGTTACATTCCAGGACAAGGGAGCTGTCAGCGGGCCAGAGCGCGCCGTACCACAGCCGACGCTATGCGATACCGCGAAGACGACATTCTTTCCCTCCCCCCCCTTTGTCGTGGGCTATCGCCGGGAAGGCACCCACAGCTTCCCAGAAGGGCCGCGACGGACACCTGTCATGGCGGACAGGCAGTACTCGCCAAGAATGTGGAAAGACAGGCGCTAGTGAATTAGCTCCGAAGAGAGAGCCTGTGTATACTCTCACTTGAGAGAGAGAGTGGTGGCGTTTTTGTTGTTTATTTAGTTTGTATTGTTAACAGACTCTGGGTTCGAGGCTAAGCCCAACCCAAAGGGGTGGTCCCCATCTCGCATGTTATTTTGGATTGGAGAATTGATGCTTTGGGCGGGCCACTGGAAATGACCGCCCTTAGTCCTTTGTTAATCAAGTGCTTAAAAGCACATGTAAACGGATGCAGTCCAGTCTGAGCTGGGGCTCCATGCTTAGCATGTAATGTGATGCTACTTAGGCACTAACCTGCCCGGTCGATGAGTAAAGTAGTGCAAAGTTTGTTCTTTTGTAAATTCAGTTCTGCTTTTTCCAGTTTAACTCTCTGTATATGTATGGTGTAAAATTATGCTCTGCTGTCATCATCTACAAGCTCGCCTCCTGTTCATCTTCCAAGCCGAACGACACTAGAGGAAGGGTTTGTGAACCATCCTCGAAGAAACGGACGACTATTGAAATTCTACTGCATACACGCTGAGGACGACATCGTTCGCCAAGAGAGCCTTCAGTGCCGAAGCCCGACGGCGTGCAGCTTCTGCCAGCAACCGCTCGAGCCCAACTCCGGAGCCACTCCATCGCCCCCATGAAGTCGTCGGCACGTAAGCTCGGACGCCCCAGCCTCTGATGTATAACCTTAACCATGTGTAATTATTGAATATACCTGTTTGTTTAAACTGAGCCATACGGTGTCTCTTTGCCTCTCCGTCCCGTGTGGACCTGCGCATTATGGGGGTCATCACACTATACTTCGGAGCGGACAGCGTAACGCACGCAGCGCCGTAGCTCTTTGGGTACGCAAGCACTTGCGTACGCACAACTAAAACTGTATAATGTAGAGCACTTGAAGTGGCGTGCTGTAGAGCAAGTGAATTTAAACCATATCGCGGCACTCTTGGCTGTGCGGTTATTTCTGCTCGGCTGCGCTCGTGCGCAAATATCAGTACTTACTTTAGAATTTCGCTTCATTTCACCCGCACAGCACAACTCGCGTGATCGAGAGAGAGCAATGTGCATTGCCGCTGCTGCATGCACGCGCTTTTCACTGCGATTCGGGCACCGCTTGTGACCGCGCTGCCTATGAAACGAGATCTGGCCTCAGTTATCGCAGGGCCGTTCCACATGATACGATTGTTGCCGCAGCGCAGTGCGATTTATGCCGCTGTGCGACAGAAATGCGTGTCGTTCTCGTCGCAGGGCCACTGCGACAGACTTTCAACAAGGTGGTCGCTCTGTCGCAGCGTCGGTGCGGTCGCAGCGACGGCCACAGTAGTCAGCCTGGTTGTCTGATTTGGAAAGGCGAAAACGTATTACTGAACATAATAATACATCATGGCTCGATATTATTACCCATGATTACGAAATCAACGCCTGCCACGATGTTTGGCATTTATTGCAGCCGAAGAATTTTCGGCCACTGAAAGGCCGCGCCGATGCTAGGGCGCTGGTGCCGACGGCACTGACTGAATTCATCGTTGTCATGTGAAACGGCGGCTGCGATTACCGTCGCAACGACAGTGCGACCGGGCTGTTTTTTTTTTCATTCGCGTTACACCATACTACAATTTGTATGCAAAATGTAGACTCACATACCTGCAACGAGGCATCAATTCCATAAACGCACTTCACTTCGTGCGGCTTCTGCTTCACGTGCGATGTTTGCAAGCAGAGGCCTTGCACTGTCGCAGACGCAGGGGAGCAATCCTTCAGGCTACAGCAGATCAGGTGGCCGGCGTTGAGGACTTCTTCGCCTTCACTCAAGCACCGGATTCGTCTTTTCTCTTGTCCAATATGTTTCATTATGTCTCCTAGACACAATGGCCAAGTAAACGAAGGTGGCATGGTTGCTAGCGAGCGAAGAGCACAACAAAGAGACCGGCCGTACGCTGCGCTTATGGACTAGACCAGCTATGCGGCCGCACGGATCATCTCTCCGGGAGCCATATTGGATTGCTTCGCGCGCCACCTATAGCACGTGGAACTTCCGAGCTCGGACGCGGTTCGCTACCTTGGCCTGCAATAACTTATTTGTAAGTACTAAAAATATTTAATCTTGAGATACGTTCGGAAATGAATGTCATTTTGGGAGTACGTGTTGCTTTGACTGCATGCGGCTTCACTTTTTCAGGCAGGAAGAGAGGACGAGACAAAGCAGCACGAGGACGAAATCTATGTATCTACTCTTATTGCCAAATGACTGGCTTGACGTCGTGCGCAGTGCAGATCTGCCCGAATGGTAAAAACTCTATTTTTCGTCTTTGGTGCAATGAATTCACCAGACATTCACTGCTTTGTCGAACAGCAGGTTTGAATTCATGTGACCTGTCATCCGATGCATTCCAAGGTAGATGTACACTGGTAGCGAAGGCTCCATAGACGCCCATTGGTCCAAAAAATGGCGGCTCGTGGGCACACCAGCGCCCCCTGGATTTTGGAGGGCAAACTACGCAAACGTGACGTAGAATGACGTCACGCATACGTATGCTTTTGGCGCGAATTATAAAGCGGTCTTTCTGTAGAATCTGCGTTTTCGAGCCCGTACCTCTCGAAGGTTGCTGCCTTTCAGCGCGCCCCAACCTTTGCCAGTCAAATGTGCTCGAGTTCCTGCTAGTTATGGCCTTGTTAATGTGTAATTGGGAACGCAATGAAAGTGACTGGTAAAGGAGGGGCAGCATAGAAAGGCAGCAACACTTCCAGACACTGGCGAAGCATGCATGATTCGTAGTGCAAATACTGGTGCTAGTACTTTTGAGAGCTTTTGAGTACAGCAAGGTATGATGCAAGGTGTGATGCACAAAACACTGGCTCAAGTGCACAGTTCGCGATAGAGTGTACGGCAAGTATGGTTTTCATAGTTTCATATTCATTGTTTATTGCAGCAACCAAACAAATACAGTCACAAAGCACACCCTTGGCACACAAACAAGAAATACATGTCACAGGCAGCACAAGCAGTATTGTTTAAGTTGGCTAATCATCTCAATAGTCACAGTCCAGATAGGAAAAAGCCCTGAAGTGCCACGAACGTTGTCAGTTAGGAAATTGAAAAGTATAGAAAACAATGCTACGACAGCTTCAATTGAAGCAAACATAACATGACATAAGTAGGCGCATCAACACAGACCATAGAGCACACTGGGATTATTCTTCACATTTAATTTCTTCAGCTGAATGAATATAGCAGGTGCGTTTACATCTGGAAGGCAATGTTAAAGCCAGCTTTAGCACCCTCAAACGTGCTCAACGTAGGAGCAAATACCATACATTGAGCCGGCGTACCATCTCCAGAATACTTCTAGTCGTTAGCCGGATCAATTTGAAATAATTTTACGTCAACAAAAGTACACATGAAGTACAGCGTACAGTGAAGTGCAAGGACATTCGCGGGGCAGTAAAGCATGTAATCAGTGTACTGTACGCTACAATATAGCCAGATAAAAGTCCAGCGCTGTTCTGTTCGTTGCGCTGACAAAGATCCTACTAAAAACTCTGAGATGCAACTAGCCTGCTAAAAGGTGGCCTGGTAGCCAGTGGTGCCGAGTGGTAGTTATGATGACAATGGTTGATTTCATTATACCTTCCAGCACGGAACTGCAGGGGGGGGGGGGGGGGCGAGCAGGTGGAAAAATTAATCCCAGCGCCACGGAAACTAGGTTAATCCATTGCCTAGAAAGTCTCCCTCCTTTCAGAGGCATTCGCTTTATCGGTATGGCGTTTTATCTGACAATATTGCACAAGTACATAGGTGACACTTGAACAGGCTGTACATGGCATAAAAGTACCCTAAAAGAGTGACATAGTGGAATGAACGATGAAAGATGCTACATTGTTAAACCATTGCCCCTGTGAGCAACCACGTCACATCCTAGCAAATCAAAATACACAAGTAAAAAATAAAAGAATAAAACCAGGCTGTGAACCAGAAAAAAACCCTTTGCAACCGTTAAACCAGACTAAGCTGATTTGTTGCACAGGCTGCATAATAGCCTGCAACTTCACAAAATATTCAGCCAACAGCTCGGGAATTGCATCCTTTTCATTTGCTTAGCCTCAGTGCTTGCTTCGTGGCTTTCCGTTTAGTAGTTTGACTGTGCAGTTCAAGATTTTTTCTGCGTGCAAGCCAATGAAGCCTCACCCTGACGAACAGGGCAAACAAACCATCATAAACGTCATCACCACACACAGTCAGCGATTTTTCTACCTTGGCATGAAGCAACATGCACAGATCATGCCCTACTTGTTCTTTTCCCACAATATTGGAACTAGATGCGACAAAAACCTGCTCGCAAGCATTGATGAAAGCTACAAACGAGGGTGTAGGAACTGACAGGCTCCCAAAGTCACCTTCTCCAGGATTTTTGACACTTAAGTACAAGAGAACTTGGCTCTGATCGGCAAAGGCGGCATTTTCTAGCCTCACCTCGCACGTATGTGACCCTGTAACACACCTGTGATGATTCATAAACTTGTAGGCAAGCCAGCCAGCAAAATAGACAATGTTGTTCTCTAGTATTGGAGACTGATAATCATATGGCAAAACTTCTACTGCAACTGGCAAAGATGTGGCAGCTGTACAGAGAGAAGGAGCAGACTTAGATAAACAAACTGGGAGAGTGGCTAGAAGGCTAGACATGTCTTCAGCACAGTTGCTGCTTTCCGACAGTTTGAAAAGGTTGCTAACTAAAAGATGCCTAAATGCTGCTTGAAACTGCCGGCAAGACGAGTTGCTGTTCGATCCAGATTTCGACCTAACAATAGCAAAGGTGTTTTCAAGTGCATCCTGGTTCAGGTGCCTGGTAAGGAGGTATGTCAAACCATAGCGAGACGCCAGGTGGTTCCATAACAGCAGCACAGCCCTCATTGTTTGGCAGAAGCCACGGATGCAAAGATGCTGCCGCGCACAGCCTAGAACTTCGATGTTTTCGAAAACTGCAATACACTCTTCCAAAAACTCTTCATGCACAGATCCTGCACAAATTGCAGATGCATACGGAGACTTTCCCCGCTTCTGTGAAGTATTTAGACTGTCGAACAGTCTATCGATCCTCTCAACAAATCTGGCTGTGTGGATAGCCTCTGATGGCAACTGTTGGAATGTTACCAATGTGCACAATGCAGCAGCGCAATGATTGCTGAATACCTGTGCTGCGAGTTTCACAGACATCTTCGAAGCAAAAGTTAAATTAAAGTGCCGGGCACTCAACTTTGGGATGGACCGAATTTGCATTTCTCGATCCTTCTCATAAGCCTGTCGTATGTACGAGCTTTTAATTGTGTCACTGCCTACCCTGAAGTCATACTTGAAGAGCATATTGCGCAAGCACTTGAGCAAATGCGGTGGATCAAAAATAAAGAAAAGCGGTTCACCATTCACACTTAAGTACGGCTTTTCAGGGGTCACAAGTTTCGAAAACAGAGAAACATTTTGGTTCCCCTGATCACAAACCACAGCCACAGGCTGCAATTCAGCTCCAACAAACATTTTGTGGCATTTGAAGAGGAGGTCATACAGAACAGTTGCAGGCGCTGCCTTATCTGCAAAGAAGTAGCCAAGAGGCTGCTTCCACGGCGTACATATTCCTTTGGCCATGAGCACAAGCGCCTTGTTTGCAAGATTTGGACCTTGTGCTGCACTGTACTCTTCAAGGCCTTCACATCTGTCCGGCACTGGATTGTACGACAGCTCCTTTGAAACATGCATTTCATCAAAAATTATGGTGCAAGCCCTGTCTTGCCGTGGAAAAGACGCTGCCCGTTTCTCGATCAAATAAAAACTTCAGGATAAAATCCAACCCTCAATGGTACGCGTGCAAGCCACAGCTGCAGTGACCTAACAGATGGAAGTTTCAGGAGTTTCCTGCAATATCTGTAACCTTTTGGGCTGTGGAAGTATAAACCTAAAGCAAAGGTTTTGTTTTGGCTGCACCATCGACGGCCAAACCTGCTGACATTGTGCATCTTTAACTGAGCTTCAACAAAAGCAGCAACAGCTGGTGTTAAATGCTCACGCAGACTATCTACCAATTCGGCAGTGGTCTTCATGCGACGGCGCTGAAGCAGCAGTCCTTGCAGCCTCTTGTTGCGGTTACGCAGCTGCCTGAGCTTGGCTCGAAGTTTCTGCAGTGGCCGCCTTTCATTGATGGGGCTGGTGAAAGATCCTGCAACGTACAGAGTCGACGGAAGAGCAATAAGTTGCTACGTCGGGTTTAGTCATAGCTGCATGTAGTCCTGTAGCACCAAAAAGTGCGCAATATCGCGAAAGCGTTGTAAAATTGCTAACCTTCATAAGAAAGAGGCGAACTGCTGAACGGAGCTCCTGGTGACAGATCAGCACTCGCTGACAGTGTTGCGGCCACCCCTGCCGTGCCAGGTTCCAGAGATGAAGCGCTTGCTTCAGTGCTTGGTCCTGCATATGTGTGGTCAGCTGCGCCCACAGAATATAAAGAACAAAATATAGTGACAGCACAGTTCTGACAGGGAAGCCAGCAACCCAACAATGCACAAATAATAACTAAGCGCCACAGGCGGAATTAACACTTACACTGAACCATAATGAAGCCACTGGCGTGGGAACAAGCTTGGTTCAGCGTAGAACCAGTAGGGCTGGCACCATCTGCATCTGCACAGCGCACAGACAAGGAATTGTAGCATATTTCTGAGCCATACCTCCTCAGGCTGTTCGAGCAGATACGAAATAACAATCACCTCTTTGGAAGAGTAGCAGCGACTGGGACGACCGACTCTGGACCTACCCCTTGGAAACAGGTTCACCGGAGACAGCAGCTATCATAGGAAGCAGTCCAATGAGCTTTCAGTCGTCACCATTTTCAAAAGATTTATGTAAGTTATGCATACAACCCTGCTCACCTGGTTCTCCAGCCCGGCGCACTGATGCCGAAGTTTCGCTCAGAGGTTGTGAACCGTCCATGTCGCTGCTGCATTCGCTTGAGGTGTCTGAAATGGCAACATTATTGCGGAGAGAAAAGAGAATTCAGTACCTTTATAGTAAATAATTTCCAAAGAACTATAGCTTCCACAGCATGCGGTTCACATTGTCATCACTCTAGAAAGAAAAATGCTTATCCAATGAAATAAAATTTTGTTTACCACCCTTAATCGTTAGGTACATTAGTTTGATGTCATCAGCAGCTGTGGAGCACCAGTAAATCATTTGCAATTTTCATATGCTATGTTTTACTTTGAAGAGTGCGAAATTCGCCTATCACACAAACAACGATAGCTCGCAAATCAAGTAATGTGCCCCATATTGTTTACAGATTTATGCAGGTCAGCCTATGGCCTACGCAATGAGATGCAACAAGAATTAATTCGTAAGCAATTATCGCAAAAAATAAAAACCTGTACAAACATTGGCTTTCGCTAGCATGAATATTGAAGTAAAAGGCAACAACACAAACAATTATTAGTGCATTTCTATAATCGTTCAGTGCATGCTTTGATACATAACACATGAGCACACAATATCTCGAGAAGCTTTTCACCAAGCGTACCTTGCCCAAGTCGGCATAAGATTGCATCCTTATAAGACTGAAGATGAAAAAAGAAGCTCTGCATACAAGAAAGCAAAGTTCTGGAGTACTAAAATTCATCAAACATTTAGGAAGGCTCACCCTTTTTTCCCCCTCACTTCTTTTGAGCTATCAAAGGAAGGACGAGAATGCCCTCTGGACACGACAGGGACCGTTCATGAGACAAGGTTTCACGGTGAATATGAAAGATTCAACTCCCACTTGCTGCAAAACATGTAGAGTCACCTGGTTTTCGTTGCTGAAGTGGCTAGCGGCATCAAACAGCCTGAACCGGAAGACTGACAGACTCACGTTAAGATCCTTTGGAGCCCTTTTCCATACCAGACTACCGAATATCCCACTTCCATTATCCTTTTTTTTACCGGAAATATCAGGCAAGAGTATTCACACCGTCAGTGTACTTTTTCCGCACCCGTGCCTATAAATTCGCTTGAGCACCCTTCGCCTACTAAGCTTGTGCCATTAGCTTACCACAAGCACAAACCTAATTCTATGCTATGTTGGACATTTGTCACGAACCTCACATACAGTGTACAGTGCATACAAGAGACGTAAAACGAATATTATATATATATATATATATATATATATATATATATATATATATATATATATATATATATATATATATATATATATATATATATATACACGATATGTATATAATTATATGTGCTCACGTGAAAGCGATACTTCCATTTTCGTTTTCGCTTAGCAGGGTGCAGGTAAAAATTTACTGTAATTTTTAAAGCCACAAGACAGATACATAATTCGTTTTGCAAAAGACGCTAGACTGTTTACGGTTACGACAAAAAGGAAAAATTTCATTTTTTCACAAAACCTGACATTTCAAGAGCGGCGAATGCCTTAAAAGTTTGATAACAAAAATTACCGGCAATGCTTGCTCGAGTAGGCAAAGCATCGTGTCGCAGCCTTCCTGACGGCAGATACACAGATGGTTCGAAGTGCCTCGAGCAAATCCTAAGTTCTCGTAGCTGCGACGGCGCCTTCTTCTCCAGGCTGACGTTGCGGCAGAACTGCGCCCACGCTCGGCACCTGGACGTGATGCAACATGCACGTTAGATACAACTGCGCCAAAAGGAATACGCATACTCGAAACGCCAATGCGTCATTATTCCTGTCACTGCTAACTGCAGTAAATTATACTTGCATTACATCTGAACTATGGTAGTAAATGCTCGCGCCAAGCTCTCTGCGCACCAGAGTGCGGTAACGCTCATCCTCATGCCACGCGGCTAGCTGCTTTTCTAAGCTCAACGAGTGACGAGAGTGAAGTGCGTTTAAAATTACCCTGACAGTCATGTATATGTAGGACAGCAATACCAAGGCAGGCAATAACTCCTGCTGAGCGAATCCAGTTAAAGCCTCCTCAAAGCCGCGCACATACACGAGGCTGAGTTTCGATACTCCCAGCTGCGAGGGGATCCTCAAATTGGCTTCATGGTTTTGCAAAATTAAACAATGTCGTACTCAGAGCTTTCAGGTAGCAAACTTTGTTCTAAATGGGCCTCCCGGTCAGTAGCGTGCACGTGGTTGCTCCTGAGAGCCCGGTGTGAAGTTCACGTTGGTGATAGTCAGCTGCATGAAACTCACTATAAATTAGAAAAATGTGGGCCTCTTTCGCACACCTCAGCACTGAAAGTGTGTGCCCTGCCGTGTAGTACATAAATATCCCCGAAAACATGAAGCCAAGTACGCACGAACGGGTTACAGCTATGAAACACGAGCGAACAGCCCTTCGAAACCATATCGAAGCTATCGCGCATACCTAGAGCAGACGACACTGTCAAGAGCTCACCTGTGAAAGTCCAGCGGGAATCGGTGTAGCGTGACACCAATGGTACTATCCACGCTGTCGCAGTGTACCACGGAGCATCGTTTCTTCACATGCCGCAAGCTCATCTTGAAATGAAGCGCTAAGCGTTTCAAAAGAAGAGTGCGAAGCGTGCAAAGACGGAAAAAGACTTCGCACTGGCCGCACGCCGAAGGAAACGACAAAACCGAGAAAACTGCCGCAGCGGTGCAGCGGGGTGCAAATCTTACCGAACGGTGACAAAGAAGCGACGTGCAAGGACGACGAAAACTTCGCAAAAGGAGCATTTTGAGACCGGCGAGCTAAATTTATACGCTTTACCAGGCGCGCCATCGCAGACAGCTGGCGATAAGAAATCGCTTCGTAAGCTCCCGCCACTGTGGCCGGGTTAGCTGGGTATCGAAACAAGGCCTGCAAAGACGCGCTGTAATGCACCGCACACTCATGAATAGGGGGCAGGTCAAGAGTGTTGCAAAAATACAAAATTTGCCAGGTTTTAATAAAATGACTTACCTCTTTCATAAAAGAAGGTGCTAATATATTTTTTATTTTCTATTGGCAGATTACATTCTAATTTTGTAGCTTTATCATTTCTTTATATGAGTGTTTTGCCCCCCATCCTCTGGTTGTGCTGCAGTCGCGCTAAACCACTTTTCGGCCCAGCCTTCGCCACCACTTTAAATCCGCCTTGTGCATTCAGGAATACGTTTGTCATGTATAGCTTATGCATGATAGGAATCGGAACTGTTTCGTCTTCCACTACAGACCAGTCGGTAACGATAAGTGTACTACTTGCGCGCTGTTTCTCTTTGGCTAACACACTTGCAGGTGCAATAGAAAATCCGCAATTTATGGTTAAAGCTTTTGTCAAGTTATCTCTCAGTGAAAAAAAGGCATTAATCTGGACTGTCAGACGGGTGTCTTGTGTGGTTTTCAAGTCAGTTTCGAATCTGTATTACATGCAATGGAAGCGACTGAGATAAACTGCTGGATTTAAAAAAAAAAACAAAGGTGTTCTGAGTTTTTTGCATCCAGCATATTTATTTTGAACCCCATCCAAGAAAACGAGCATTGTTCAAAACTGTTGTTCCGACTTTATATGGTGGAGATGCTAAAACCTGTGTATCTTTACCCGAATAAAATATGCGCTCTCACTTTAGAGATACGTAGTTATGACATTAAACAAAATAATACCTTAATTTCTTTTCAATTTCACAGTACATTGTTTTTTTTTACATTGAATATCTTACTGGAGGTGCGAAACAGCGCATTAAACTAAAAATCACCAAATTGGTAAAAGGAAAATAAATTTCACTTTGCGCAAAAAATGCACTGCTAGTTGTTACAAATTACCCTGTAAAATGTGTGTCGAGTGTTTTCATCCCGACTGTGACTCAAAAAATACAGTGTTATTTAATCATTTGTTTTTGTCCTGTGACGGCCATATTTAGTTTCATCATGACATCATGCCTCTCTTTGCAGGCTCGAAGCATTGTGAGGTCATCGTGCAAGAGCTGGATGAATAATCTGAGTGCAGTGGAAGAGTCCTCTTACAAGAGGAGTGCAACGATTACTTCAGATATGACTGATCACTTCACAGGCGGACAGCTCCGTTAAGCTCTTTATGGATGTCTTCGCCATGCTACCGCAGCTTGCCGAGCTGTGTTGTCCAACCTGAATCATCGACAAGCACATAACTTGAAAATAAATTATTTTCCCACAGCCTCTGCCACCATGCTCTTGGGTCTTCCGCTCCTTTAATTCCCAGGATGACTGGTAGCAGCGCAAGCCATTCTGCGTGCGCTAGAAGCGTGATACTTGCGACTCGATGCAATAAACCCGTCTTTTTTTCTGAATTCTTAGGGACCCACCTTCATTCAATAATATTTGCTAGGTTGAATGGTAAATCCACAGTTCCAGTCATTGGGCAGTGGGCTCCCAGGCAGCACAACAGCATTGGTCGAACGTTGGGCTATCATCGGCAACAATTGGCACGAACATCGGTCCTACACTAGCATTTATGCTGAGCGCTACCATTTTGGCACATTGGCCCTACTTTCACGCCAATTTAGGACCAATGTACGGCAGATCAAGGGGCCAACGTAGGCCTGGCGTTCGTTCTGCGTCACGGGCCAGTAAAGGTCGCAGGTTGGCATCCGGCTTTCGAAAATCGGCATCCAGGTTTCGAACATTTGCATCCAGCCTTCTAACATTGGTATCCAGCCGTCGAACATTGGTATTCGGCTTTCGAACAATGACATCCAGTGTGACATTCCTTGTGTGTGCTACGAGATTCCGCGTTCGACGGCGCGGCGTAGACGGAGACCCAGATGACAGCGGCATCATCATTTACCCAGCCACGCTCTTTGAGTGACGACCAGAACGAAGGGGTTTAAGCCCAACCGGACCCAACCGGACCCGCCGCCGCCGCCGCGGGGAAACGGGCTTTATCCTCCCCAATTGGCGTGGCGGTTCCAGGGGCGGCCCTCCCGAGCACATTCCAGGACAAGGGAACTGTCAGCGGGCCAGAGCGCGCCTTACCTTGAGGAGCGAGTGTCAGTTGATGGATGGAGAATGGAGGCCGGTGACCCGCGGGAACTGTCAGCGGGCCAGAGCGCGCCTTACCACAGCCGACGCTATGCGCTACCTCGAAGACAACCTTCTTTCCCTCGGACTCAACACGTGAGGGGGGCGAGACCATAAGTGCGGTGGTATGTTTGTGCGCCCAAGTGAAAGCCCTAGCCCCCCCTCCTTCCCCTCCGGCGTGGGCGTCCTCACCCTAGGGAGTGTGGACAAGAGGATATAAAAATCGACAAGCAGTACGGAAGAGAACGCTCAGGACGACATCGTTCGCCAAGAGGGCCTTCAGCGCCGAAGCCCGACGGCGTGCAGCTTCTGCCAGCAACCGCTCGAGCCCAACTCCGGAGCCACTCCATCGCCACCATGAAGTCGTCGGCACGTAAGCTCGGACGCCCCAGCCTCTGAATCTTAATCATGTATAATTATTGAATATATCTGTTTGTTTAAACTGAGCCATACGGTGTCTCTTTGCCTCTCCGTCCCGTGTGGACCTGCGCATTATGGGGGTCATCACACTGGTGTCAGAAGTGGGGTCTCAAAAGCAAATGTCCTCTGAATGCTGTGACATTCATGACTTCAAAATTGTAATCAAAAGGGAATCACGGGACTGATTGTGGGACTTTTACCCCCATTTGAGAGGCTTGAGGCACTGGAGGGCTTGAGAAAAAAAAATGTCTGTATCTGAGGGAGCTCCCACTCCACAGCCGTCGCTCAGAGCAAGCATGCTGGCATTAGGAAGCGTCATTCCGACGTTTACGGGAGATAAGACAGGGGTTCCAATCTGCGATTTCTTTTCCATGCTAGAAGAGATTGGGAAAATGGGGGGATGGTCCGATGCTCAAATGCTGGGAATGGCGAGGTGTAAGATGGCAGGAGCTGCTCATGATTTTGCATGGCGAGACGAAAAAGTAAAATCCACAAAATCATTTGCGGAATTTAAGAAGCTCGCGTTTGAGCATTTCGACACTGAACCACGTCACGTGCGGGTACAGAGGTTCCGTGACGCCGGACAGATGGTAGGGGAGGACGTGCGAACATTTGCGTCGCGGCTTCAGCGCCTAGCACGCGATACGTTAAGCAGGGAGGAGGAAGGAGACCAGCTAAGGAAGAAATACGCGGAGGATCTACTTAAAGAGGAAATGACCGCTTTGTTCGTGGCTGGTCTGCAAGACCCCGTGCGCCGGTTCGTGCTCTCGCGCAAGCCGAGCAATTTCGACCAAGCCGTGGTGGCCGCATTGGATGAGGAACGAAATGAGGCGTTAACGAAAGCCGCAGCGAGAGTACGCGTCATAGAGAGAGCGGTGCTCAACCCTGAGGTTGCTCTCTTGACAGAGCGGTTAGATCGCTTAGAACAGCTGCTATCTCAGCAGGTAGAACGCCAGGTTGAAGCGCGCGCTCAACAGCGCCCATTCGCTGGAAACCGGAGACCGCCACAAAGCTACAGGCGCGGTATGCGAGATTTTGAAGTAATCGTATGCTTCGCTTGCCAGGGTCGCGGACACATCGCCAGGTTCTGCCAAAACGTGCGCCGTGGGGAGCCACAAAGAGAAGCAGGCGAGACACGCCCTAAGCAAGCCTACAGCGGGGCTCCAGATACCGAGACAAAAAACTAGATAGTCCTCCCCAGCCTGAGGAGCGTGGAGAGGGAGCAGTGGATGATGAGGTGGTGGTAGTTTGTGTGGCCGACGAGGCATGCCCTGTTGTGCGTTGCAAGTTAAATGGTTGTTGCATGGAATTGTTGATAGATACGGGGTCAAAGGTAACATTGCTTAAGGAGAGCAGTTTTAACACGCTTCGAAGGAAGGGGGACCGCGAGGTGTTGGAAGCGTCTGGTGGTATGGCAACCAAATTTGTAGGCATAACGGGGGATCCTCTTGGCATAAGTGGACTCTACCGGTTACTCTTCTCTCTCGGCGGAATTGCATTGGAGCACCCCTGCTACGTATGCCCGGACACGGTGTCTCTGCCAAACGGAGTGTCAGGTATATTAGGGCAGGATTGTTTGAGAAAAGGGAAGGTAGTAGTCTCATTCTCTGAGGAAGAGGTTAATGCGGGCGGATCAAAAGTTCCGTTTTTGAACAGGAGAGGGGCTGAGATTCGCATTACCGATATTGACACCCGTCAAACAGTGGGATCATTGGAGAAGGTATATTCGCGGGTTGCCGTCAGGCTGGTCGATGAGGCGGTCGTCCTTCCTTGGTCGGAGCACATTTTGTACGCGTTTGTGCCTTCAGATGTAGAGAGCGGCGCCGTGGTAGTGCTTGAGCCGGTCGACTCTCTCAGCAACGGCCTGAAGGCAGCCGCGTGCCTCGTGACAGTTAATGACGCCCACAGAGTGCCCCTACGGGTGGTTAACTGTAGCCAGCAGCCACTGAGCCTTCCCAAGAACAAAACATTGGCTTTCTTCACCTCTGCGATAGAGAAACGTTAGCCCACCGATACGGTACTCGCAACTGTAGAGCATGCTAGTCCTTCGGCTGCTCCAAAGGTGTCGTTCGATCTTTCTCACGTAAAATCCAGGGAGAGGGAGGCTCTGGCTGGTTTGCTGAACGACTACTCGGAGGTATTCGCCGCGTCCAACCTGGATTTGGGCTGCTGTGGCGTTATAAAGCACAGGATAGAAACCGGCACTTCATCGCCCGTTTACCAGCGTGCGTACAGGATTCCTTACTCCCAACGTGAGGAGGTGGAGCGGCAGGTGCAGGACCTGATTGATCGCGGCATTGTCGAACACTCAAAGTCACCCTGGGGAGCACCAGCACTATTGGTGGAAAAGCCAGATGCCTCGTATCGATTGGTAGTGGACTACCGCAAACTAAATGCCGTAACTCGCATCGATCCATACCCCATCCCCAATATACAGGAGACGCTTTCTCAGCTGGGCTCTGCCAGGTACTTCACGGTAGTGGACATGGCAGCGGGATTCTGGCAGATAGCAATGGATCCGGCAGATGCCGAGGAAAACGGCATTCAACACGCCCTCAGGGCACTATGAATGGAAAAGAATGCCGATGGGTCTGGCCAACAGCCCTGCTGTCTGGCAGAGAACCGCTGATGTTATCCTGGCAGGTCTTCTGGGGAGGCTGTGCTTCGTGTATATGGATGACATTATCATATACAGTGACAGTTTTGAGAACCATTTGCGCGATATTGAACAGGTTTTGGTGCGACTAAGAGGAGCGGGTCTCAAGCTGAAGCCCTCTAAGTGCCAATTCTTCAAAAACGAGGTGAAATACCTCGGGCACGTTGTTTCAGCTGACGGCGTGCGACCGGACACTGAGAAACTAAGGTGTGTCTCGGATTTTCCATCCCCGACTAGCGTCCGCCAGGTCCGGCAGTTTCTCGGCCTGATCGGTTACTACCGAAGGCACATGGAGGAGTTCGCCAAGCTCGCTAAGCCGCTCACCGCCTTAACAGCCAAAAATGTCGCCTTTCGCTGGGACGGAAACGCGGAGAATGCTTTTGGGGCCCTGAAAAGGAAGCTAATGAGTGCACCGCTGTTGCGCCACCCGGATTTTAATTTGCCCTTCGTTATGGCCACAGATGCGTCAAAGTTCGCAGTTGGTGCCGTGCTATCTCAGGTTATCGAGGGCAAAGAACATCCCGTTGCTTTTGCTAGCCGACAGCTGAGCCCCACAGAGCAAAAGTACGGAGCTACGGAAAGGGAGTGCCTCGCCGTTGTCTGGGCAGTAAAGCACTTCAGATGCTACCTTTACGGCCGCAAATTCAAGCTAGTTACAGACTGCCATCCTCTGAAATGGGTGATGAGTGTCAGGGACCCTAGCTCGCGACTCGCTAGATGGAATCTACACCTGCAGGAATACTGCTTTGAAGTTGAGCACAAGTCAGGAAAGACACATCTGAATGCTGATGCACTCAGCCGCACAGCTGCCGTGGCAGCTATAGATGAGTTTGTCCCCGTAGTCGACCCCGCCGAATTACGCACAGAGCAGTGCAAAGATCCTGACCTGAAGCGAATAATCGAAAGCTTAGAGGGCGCACCGTCTCACGCCGAACAGCTAGGTTATTTCATTGGCAAAGACGGCACCCTGTGTCGGCGCACGAGGCCAACCAGGAAAGGGAGACCAGAGAAAACCGCTTGGGAGAGAGTCGTAATACCTCGGTCGTGGACAGAAAGGGTTCTTCGCGCGTTTCACGATGCGCCATGCGCCGGTCATTTTGGCGTAGCGAAGACACGCAGGCGTGTGGAGCGTTTGTACTTTTGGAGTGGCATGCGACAGGATGTTAGAGACTACTGTGCGAAGTGTCATTCCTGTCTCGAAAGAAAAACACCCAAGGGACGAAGACCAGCTCCAATTCAGCCGTTCCCTGAGGTTTCGGCTCCCTTCGAGCGGACAGGTATGGATATAATGGGCCCATTGCCCACGACCACTTCCGGAAACAAGTACATTTTAGTATTTGTCGATCACCTTTCAAAATACGCGGAAGCGGTAGCACTCCCAGATCAGAAGGCAGACACGGTTGCAAGAGCATTTGTCGAACAGATCGTGCTCCGACATGGACCCCCGAGGCAACTCTTGACAGATCGGGGAACGAACTTCGTGTCGCAGCTAGTGAGGAGAGTTTGCGAGCTGCTTAAGATCGCTAAGAAGCAGACAACACCGTACCATCCGGCTTGCAACGGCGCGGTGGAGCGACTGAACCAAACCGTGGCCGGGTTCCTGTCGCATTTTGTTTCGCGCGACAAGCGGGACTGGGACTTGTGGCTCCCGTATGCAATGTTTGCCTACAATTCCGCAGCACACGAGAGCACGGGCGAATCGCCATTCTTTCTTCTCTACGGCCGAGACCCGGACCAGCCTAGTGAAGTGCCAGAGGGCCCCCGTCGTGTCCCATACGCTTCACTGGACGACTATAAGGTGGAGCTAGAATCGCGCTTGCAAGTGGCGAGGGACATCGCAAAGGAGGCCTTAAAGAAAGCGGCGAAGCGCAGGAAGGAGGTGCACGATCGCAGTGCTAGAGACGCGCCGTTTAATGTGGGGGACAGCGTGTACATTGAAAACTGCCAAAGGCAGATTGGGCTAGCTCGTAAGTTCCAGACGAAGTGGAGAGGACCGTGCGAGGTTGTCGAGAAGCTTTCTCCGGTAAACTTCAGAGTCCGAGACGTGAACCGGCGCTTGATAAGGATACACGCAAATCGCCTCAAGTCGGCACCGGTTCAGTATTCACGAAATGAGGAAAGGGAAAGCGTGGATTTTGATGGGGACAGAAGTGAAGCGGAGCGCGCAGATAGTTCGCAAGAAACGCCCTCTCCTGCATTTGTTCGGCAGGCGCCAGAGGTGACGGCCGGAATGCCACCGGATTTACTTCATGCATTGCTAGAAGAAGAAGCGCGCGAGGTTGCCGCGCAGATAACGCCAGGAGAGGCTCCTGCCACGAGCCCTCGCGAGTCCCAAAGCAGACAAAGGGTCACAGACTTACTTAGTATGACTCATGAAGGCCGATATCCGCTGCGAAATCGGAAAGCTAAGTCGGACTAATGGTGTAAACAGAGCGGAGTTGTGAACTGGTCAGAATTGTGTAATGCCGCAGCTCATAACATTGCTATATGCGTATGTGTTAAGTTATCGGAGTTGGTAGTTAAACCTTTCTGTCATTAAGTAACACCTGCACAGGAGAGCATGCGGAGCGCATGCAGAACCTGCCCTACTTCCTTTCGTTATCTATATTTTTGTCTGTGCCGTGATCGTGCTAGAAGTGGGAGCTCCTTTGTAACTGTGGTAAATTTATTTCGTCCAGTTTGGACTAGAAAGGAGAGGCTTGGGTGCTGAGTTTCATGTTTATCTGTAAAAGAAGATCAGTGCTGCCCCTGGAGACGCCAGTTATGACAGCGGAGGCATATGGTGTTGTGCAGTGGTGTTGAGTGCAGCGAAAAGTGTTTTGTCGGACGCACTGTGCGAGGCGATTCAGAAAGACAAGGGGAGCTGCAGGGACTCAAATGTTCGGAGAACATTCTTCTGGAGGGTGAGCGAGTGTGACATTCCGTGTGTGTGCTACGAGGTTCCACGTTCGACGGCGCGGCGTAGACGGAGACCCAGATGACAGCGGCATCATCAATTACCCAGCCATGCTCTTTGAGTGACGACCAGAACGAAGGGGTTTAAGCCCAACCGGACCCAACCGGACCCGCCGCCGCCGCTGCGGGGAAACGGGCTTTATCCTCCCCAATTGGCGTGGCGGTTCCAGGGGCGGCCCTCCCGAGCACATTCCAGGACAAGGGAACTGTGAGCGGGCCAGAGCGCGCCTTACCTTGAGGAGCGAGTGTCAGTTGATGGATGGAGAATGGAGGCCGGTGACCCGCGGGAACTGTCAGCGGGCCAGAGCGCGCCTTACCACAGCCGACGCTATGCGCTACCTCGAAGACAACCTTCTTTCCCTCGGACTCAACACGTGAGGGGGGCGAGACCATAAGTGCGGTGGTATGTTTGTGCGCCCAAGTGAAAGCCCTAGCCCCCCCTCCGGCGTGGGCGTCCTCACCCTAGGGAGTGTGGAGAAGAGGATATAAAAATCGACAAGCAGTACGGAAGAGAACGCTCAGGACGACATCGTTCGCCAAGAGGGCCTTCAGCGCCGAAGCCCGACGGCGTGCAGCTTCTGCCAGCAACCGCTCGAGCCCAACTCCGGAGCCACTCCATCGCCACCATGAAGTCGTCGGCACGTAAGCTCGGACGCCCCAGCCTCTGAATCTTAATCATGTATAATTATTGAATATATCTGTTTGTTTAAACTGAGCCATACGGTGTCTCTTTGCCTCTCCGTCCCGTGTGGACCTGCGCATTATGGGGGTCATCACACCAGCTTTATGCAACATGGGCCAGTAAAGGTCTCGGACTGGCATCCAACTTTCAAACATTGGTACCCAGCTTTAGAGTAATGGTATCCAGCTTTCGATCTCCGGCACATGCAAACCCGGTTGCTGGTTACTGACCAGCATTTACGATTTAGTCTTCAATAGTAACCAGGCTGCATGGCTGGCTTCTTGCTTGGAGTGACAAATATGTGTAGGGTAAGAACCCTAGGATGTCCTCACAATCCAACACTCGTCTCTAGGGAAGGGCTGCCCTATACAAAGGAGATGCAAACCTTGCACCCCGGTTCCTTTTCGCAAACATGGTACTATTCACCTACCAGCCCGCCGGAAGGTAAGCAAGAAAAGAGCCAACCAAAAGTAATAAAAAAAAGATCTTTATTCAACGCAGCTGAGAGGCTCTTGAGGTGGTGTGCCTATAGGCAGGGCTCGGGACCTGGAGTGGGATGTCGTGCTTGTTGTAGGGCCCTGGGCAGAACTTGTGGTGGGGTGCTGGGCAGAACTTGGGGTGGGGTACATTTATTTTCATGTTTGCTGCGTGCCGATGATTCAGGTTAGACAACACAGCTCGGCAATCTGCTGTAGCACGGCTAAGAAATCCATAAAGTGCTTTACGAAGCTGTCGTCCTGTGAGCTGATCAGTCATATCTGAAGTAATCGTTGCACTCCTCTTGCAAAAGGACTTTTCCACTGCACTCAAATTGCTTGTCCAGCTCTTGCACGATGACCTCACAATGCGTCGAGCCTGCAAATAGAGGCATGATGTCACGATGAGGCATGATGAAGAGCGCAGAAGTAGTATACATATCCTTACCGACTGGTCTGTAGTGGAACACAAAACAGTTCCGATTCCTATCCTGCATAAGCTGTACATGACAAACGTATTCCTGAATGAATTGGATGAAAGGTCAGAAGAAATCAAACCCGCTATTCGAAGAAGTAGTGAATGTTTGGTGAATTCATTGCACCAAGGACGAAAAATAAAATTCTTACCTTTCCGGCAGATCTGCACTGCGCACAACGTCAAGCCAGACATTTGGCAATGAGAGTAGATACATAAAAGTCGTCCTCGTGCTTTGTCTCGTTCTCTGCTCCTGCCGGAAAAAATAAAGCCGCATGTAGTCAGACCAACACTTACTCCCAAAATCACATTGATTTCCTAATGTATCTCAAGATAAAATATTTGTAGTACTTACAAGCAAGGTATTGCAGGCCAGAGTAGTGAACCGTGCCGGAGCTCTCTTATAGTATTGGGTGTGGGTTTTCGCTTGCGCAGACTACGAACGGAGCCAGATCGAGAGTGCATGCTCTTTCGTCGCGTTGGCTGTGTGGTTGAGTGCCGCCTTGCCAGGCTCGTCCGGTCAAGAATGTGTCGTGGCGATCATCACGCTGTGACGAATGGCAGGGGAGACGACGGTGATGGGAGGGAGGGGCAGCAAGGAGGGGAGTCATTTTCTTTTAGGCAGCTTTTGTGGTCCGAAAGAAAAGTTTCGAGCTGAAAGGTAGACAAAAGAAAATCTCGGGAAGGGGGGCAATGAGAGGCGCAGCGCATACCTGCGCGTGGGAGAAACAGCTAGGAGAAAGTGAGTAAAAAAAGCGCATCGGGGGGTGGGGGGGGGGGGAGGTTGGTAGCGCGCTTCCTTGAAAAGGGCACGTGCGGAAGATGGTTTGCGGAGATAGGAGACTTCAAGAGAGAGAGGGGGCCGAAACATGTGAAAGAGGCGTGGAATTCTCCGAGAATGAGTCATAAGCAGTTTTGAAGGTAAGGGTGTGGAAAACGTGGAAGCGTCAAAGTTTTCTTGCAAAGCCGCTATAGGCTCCGTACACTGGTCAGAGGGCGCTACGGAGCAGCGCCGCGCTTAGCGCCGCCGTAGCAGATTCCGCCTTACTGAGCCGGCGGGGGCGGCAGGGCGCAAGCTGCCCACTTGCTCTTTTCGCCTTCGTGTGCACGGCCAGCGTCCGCTTTCGTGTTACATCCACGGTCGGCACGATCCTCTGCTATGTCCCAGGTGGTTTTAGCGGGGTTTAGGCCCATTAAGGGTACAGAAGAATATTTTCATCCCGCCTCTCTGACGAGCGGGAAGAAGTTGTACGACGCTGGACACGTTTCCTTTGTGACGGAAGTTGACGGCGTCAACGTGCGGGCGAAGTGCCGCTCTCAACAAGGGAAACAAGTTTACGACGTTTCTTTGCACGTGAGTAAAGTTGTGGCATTTTTAACGTGGCAACAGCCACTGCTGAATACGGACCCCGCTGTCGGCGGTGCACGTTTTGTATCGTTCGTAGCATGTGGATTCGCGAACCGCTTCTCAAATCTCCGTGAGGCTTGTTTCAGCGACATTATCATGTGCACGAATAAGCAACATCGCTTCTCAGGAATATGATTGCATTGCATAGTGGAGTTTTTCAAGTCTCTTCGGAGGGTTTGTAAAGGTGTTGCGCGGTGGGAACGTAATTAATCATAATATGCGGGCATCACGTGCGAACGTTCTCTTGTTGGGTGGCTGGTTTGGCGGTCATAGTTTGTGTCAACTGTTGCATTTACATTGTGTTCACCGCAGATAAACAAGAATGACCGCGAACTGCAAGCTGGACTTTGCAGTTGCAGGTACGGCGCTGCAGGGTCTTGCAAACACTGCGCGGCTGTCGCGCTGCATGTCAACATGCACGACGACACCTCCTGCACATCTGAGAGGCAGAGGTGGGGAAGACCATCGAAAAAGGCCCGTGTGGACGATAAAGCGTCGATTGAAGAACTTTTTGGTTGTAAGCATTGCATTTCACTGCTGAAGTAATGGAAGTTAAATGTACCTATTTGTATTATGTATTGCCCGACATTTCGGCATTAGTTCAGAAACTTATTGCTTGTTACGCAGTGGTAGAAGACAATAATGCTTGTGCTTTTCAGTCTGTTTCCACAAAGCATGCCCCAGCTTTATTTCAGCTAATGCACCTGCATATTTTCTTTCAGCTAACAAGCACCCACATGTTGGTGGTGGAGAGCCTCCCAAACCATTGGACCCCAGCTTTCTGATAAAGCACTTCCCTGACATTCAATGTCCAGTGTCTAGAATTTTGAAAGCACAAAATGAAATTGATGAAAGTGCATGCAAGACAGTCTTGCAAGATATCATAGATAAAGTATTACTTGAAGAAGAAATAGAAAAACTCAGGAGTCTTTTGCAAGAACCAAAAAAGGCTCTGCACTCTTTAATGGTAACAGCAAAGTTTCCAAAAATATTAATTAAAAAAAGGAGTACGAAGAAGAAATGCCAGCAGAAGTGGCAGCGTACTACGCCAAGAACATAAAATGCTTAAGTGCTCTGCACCTATGTGCACTGACAAAGGGGCAGGCTAATAATCACAGGTAGGTGATTCACCTCCTTGTTCATATGTCACCTTGGAGAGTTGCAATGTAACGTATCTCCTAATTATCCTGTCAAAATTTATAACAGGTGGCACAGAGAAAGAAGATTAAGAATAACTTGTTCGCAAGCACACATGATACTGAGAACAAGGAAGCCTCCTCAAGACCTCTTGAAGACAATTCTGCATCGTCGAGGGTTTTGCTCTGAATCCACATCATATGGTACGTTTTCCAATATCACAACATCGCACGTTGGGCTGACTGAAAGTTACTTTTCAGGCATGAAAATGGAGCCAGTGGCACGCAAGAACTTTGAGGAGAAAGTTTGTGCAGATGTGTTAGAGGTAAGCTACATGTGTACAACCTGCTTGACTTAAAAATTTGTGATTTCACATTTGGTAGCCTTATTGCTTTCATATTTGCACATGACCATTACACTTTTATGTCTGCGTTTGCATTATTTGTATTGTGTACTTGTGGGACATACGCTTCAGAAAAGTACTTTTTCTATTTTCATTTGCTTCAGAAAAATATTTCTTTTTCCAGACTGGACTTGTGGTCCATACAGCCCAGCCGTGGCTTTGCGGAAGCCCTGACGGGCTCTTTGAAACGGCAAAGGGTGTTTGCCTTTTAGAGATAAAGTGCCCGTTTTCAAGACGGAACAGAGACTTAATTGATGTAGAGCAGGAGGTTACATTTGTGCCGTACATTAAGTACAAGAATGGCAAATTGACGCTACTTGCAAGTCACCGATACTACACACAGGTGCAACTGTTAATGTATGTGTGTAATCTCAATGAATGTTTTTTTTTGTTTATTCTGAACCACAAAACATCACCTTCCTTGTAGAGAAAGACGATGACTTTCTATGTTCAGCTGTGCGAGCACTGGAGGACTTTTACTTTACGTGGCTGCTCCCCGCCCTTGTCAAGTCCACGAGAGTGAGATCAACCTTTCGTTTGAATAAAAAGATGTGTGGAAATGAGAATATAGCGTAGGTCTGCTGATTGCAGATGGCGCAGCACTTCAAACCTCAATGTTCGGAGCTTATAATAGGCGGCTGGAGATTTGCCAAGACGCAGCAGACATGAAATACGTCACTCATCACTGCAATCAGCTCTGTGGGTATGCGTCTGTTGAGGATGTTGAACATCTTTATGCGCTGGATAATTCTTTCCACATGAATTCGCACCTGTGCAATTTGGTACGTCTCATGCACCTCACTTTCAGAAAATTGGTCCTGACCTTGCAAAAATGGGGGCATCACTAATACAGCCCGTACCTCTTCAAGGCCTGCCTTTATACCCGGAAACCCCTTATCGGCCATCACAACATCGCCTGGTTGCACTAGGTCTAGAAACCCAGAATCCACTGTAATAAAGAAATCTGAACACCTGCCTCCGTATGCCTTTGAGCAGAAGCAGACTGCACCACATGGCGTGATTCCAACTAGGAATTTCAGAGTGCAGAAGAACCGACAACTGAGCTAGTTGGTGCATCTTTAAGCCGTGGTAAAAACAGCGCAGCGACGACAGACACAGAGAAGACAGCGCTTGTCCGTCTTCTTCTGTCTTCTCTGTGTCTGTCGTCGCTGCGCTGTTTTTACCACGGCTTAAAGAATTTCAGAGTATATCCTCCTTTGTAATGTGAATACAGCACACGCTGTTGCTGTACAGTGTACGGTTGTTCTGTACGGACTTCTGTACAATCAATTATCATCGAGCAGCCCTGGTAGTGAACTTTAAAGCAATTTGGCATTGTCTGTCTAATGACATGATCAGGAGGCCGATATATCCACTTCTGCGTGGCAATGCTAAGTGTTTTAAGAACACTCTTAAAATGACGAGAGACTGTGTTCCTGGACACGCAGAAAAGCACTGCAAGAGATGAGTAAGTGATCCCAAGTTTAAGCTTCATCAAAAACAGCACAAGCCTATCGGTTATTGGCACATCACAAGTTCGCTCAGCAGAACGGGGCATTATGCTAAGCAGGAGGGCATATATGTCGGGGGACACGCCGCACAAATCCTTCATGGCAGCTGCACATGCTTGGACACTGTCGTATCCTGTGAAGCAAGCTGTCCTGCTGTCTCTACCAGACTGGTGGGAAACCACTGCAGGCTTGCACTGTACTTCCGCGTCGCAAACAATTTTGTGGTTGACTTGAGTGCACGCCTCATTGCCTCGTGCCGAACACAGGAACACCGAAAATGTGCCGGAACATCTGCAATGTCGTCGGTTTGACAAGACTGCGTAGAAAAGAAAAAACAGGTATCAGTCATAAAACTGGACAGCTATGTCACCTGCACTGCAGTGAGATGCATATACATAAATTAGAGGTTAAACACTTTAATTCACAGTAACGAGAGCAGGCAGTAAGCTGCTGAAATTTCACACTTAAACTCTGCATGTAACATGTACACAGAGACGGCTTTGCATCAAAATAAAGAATGGCAGCGTCATTCTTCCATGCCCATCCCGGTTGCTTACCTCGTCTTTTTGTGCTGCGTCAACAGCCATGCAAAGTACCTCCAGGTTGGATGGCTCTTGATTCAGGGGATCCGTTTCAGAGGTGTCTTCTTCAGTGCTTGATGCCGTGTCTTTTTCGCTAACAGTGGCAGATGCCTGCTTTGGCATTACTGAGGCAGACGATGCCCTAGCCCTCCTCCTCCTATGCAACCTGAAGCATATGAAACATTCGAAAATTCATATTCTCCTTGTGGTCCTTCTTCTCAACGTTACATAATGAAAATTACCAGCTGCATTCAAATTCTGCAGACTAATTGAACTTAGAATTGCACAGTAGTTCAAATATTGAATTCTTATAGGTGGTTCACAGTGCTAAAAGACATTTCATACCTTTCATATCGTGCAAGCTGCTTAGTCGCATCGACGTGGCTGACCCTGTATGCATCCGGAAATATGGTTGGGTAGTACCCTGGATGCGATGCGATCGTACTCTTCTCTCCGTTGACGAAATTCTTAGAGCATATTCTTGTCCTCTCATTCGGCACCCACTCGGAACCGTCGGCCAGGCTGAAAAAGACGACACAGCATTGTTTACACCACAAAATCCTCAACCCACAGAGGGCGGAGGCAGGCAATACATGCATAATGTTTCCCTAATTGGCCTGCAATTTTACAGAACACAAGTTGTTTACACTACGGAGAAGTGGTCTGCGTACACCGCATAAAAGTTCTACCGGCCCGCTCTATCATGTTTGCCACACTTTTCGCCATTTGCAGGGCCCAAAATAGCTTTGACACATGAGCCAACCGCACTCCTAGCGAATGTGCATGCACGATAACTTCTTCCGTACCCAGCCCGGTGCGCCGTACGAACGTTCCTAGGCAAGTGCAGTATGTACATACATGTGAGGAAGTTTGTACGTAGGCGCGACTAAAGAAGTACAATCGAAGAAATGCAGCGCGGACAAACGCCATAGAAAGTTAAGTGCGGCGATATATCCGCGATGAGAATGACACGTATGCGTTGGTACATATGCACGAGGTTCGAACAAAATTTCCGCAAACTTCACCGCCCGGAGCGCGGCGAGGCGTTCACATTTAAAATTACCACTCGCGGTATGAAACTCCTAAACGTACTATGTTGAAAAGACGCTAAGACTGGTGTTCAATGCGACAAAGAACTTACTTGATTCTCCGCACTGCCGTGATCCACTTCTTTCGTCGATCTCTTTCGTACGGCCTACCTGGAAATCTGTACAGCTTAATGCCAAACTGTCCTTCGCGGCTATGGCAATCCTTCACGCAGCAATACCGACAACTGCTTTTTCTTTTCGCATTTTTTTTGCCGAGGCCACCGCCACTACTACTGCTTGCCATCGTTGCAACGCGACTGAAAGCGCGTGCAGGCGGTGCAGCTGAGCGCGGCGGCGGTGCTTCCATTCAGCCGGCCCACAGACTCGCTGGAGCGGCGCTAGGTGGCGCAAGGATCGTGACCAAACTTGACTGTACGGAGCCTATAGAAGCATCATGTCTGGCGACCGAAAACTTTGAAGTGAAAAATGTGGAGCTCGAGATGGACTTCGCCAAAACGACTTCAGACACTCGCGCATTCTGTTGGGCGGTGTGTTAGTTCAGGATGGCTTAAATGATATGGTGAAATAACAAAAACATAAAACAATCAACTAAATATTATGCAAGCAAATTCGCACTTTTTCATAGTACTACATACGGGACATGTGGCAAACAAGCTAGGTTAAAGGGACACTGAGGAGAAATTGAAGTTGGCTTGTATCGATAAAATACCAGCTCCTGATCACAAAAACGCCACTCTTACTGAAAACAAAGCTCTTGTAAGGTAGAAAATAGCAAGAACCAAAATACAGGTATCGCCACCACAGGCCAAACTCGCAAGTGCAAGCGTGGTGACGTCGTAGGACAAGAGACGCCACCTTAGAGGAAATTTCCTTCCTACATGTGGCGCGAATCTCTGAGGCTGACAAAGAAAGATTGCGCGGTTCAATATTGAAGTTTTGTTTTAAAACCGTTAGTGCACTTTTATCACACAAAGAAAGCAGACAAAAGGCAACCTGAATGTTGGAGGAAGCAAAGAAAACCGATGCTTGGCGGCGCCACAGGCGGCCAGGAGAGTTTCGATTTCTTAAAGCGCTTTGCGTCTATGAGCTCTGCGTGCCCCGTGGTTTTGTTTTTGACGCGCCTCGATTTACAAGCGCCGAACAGAAGAGGAACTCCAAGTGCCGCTTCAAGTGCTAGTTAACCTTTGAAGGAGCCTGTTAAGGCTTGTCAGATGGTCGCCACGGTCGATGAAAAACTATGATGGCTCGATGGTCGGTAATCATACAAGGCAGCACTTGTGTCTTCGCACGCTCGCCCGGCGAAACATTCCCGGCTGTGCCAGTCAACTTCAAACTACTTAACGGAAGTCGTGTATTAGGGACGGGAGACAAGGTACAGGGCAGTTCAGAAAAATTGCTGATGGCCTTGCGCTGTTAGGCCAGCAGGTATGTAGCGAAAGGGCGGAGATTTCTGCATCGGAAGAGTGAAATTACTAGATGCGCCTTTATTGACAATTGCTACTTGAGCCGTCGTCGTGGAGTGGTAGCGTCTCTGCCCCAAGCGGCAAAGGCCCTGGTTCAATTACGAACACAGGTGTTTTTTTTTTATTCAGTGCGTGGGCGGGGGTTTTCAGTGGCTCGTATAGATGTCGCCAACGGATAGGTTGGTTAACGGTTAAGCACAGGCTCTGTTAAGGCGCGTTTATGCTCCGGCGTAACACGCGCGCGCGCGCTGCACGGCGACGTTAGTCGGCCAAAGCGAGACCCTCTATGCTCCAACTGCGCTTGACCGCCGACGCGTTCGGCGGCTTCGGCGCACTCTGACCGCACTGGCGGGGAGACTTGGAGCATGTCTCTATTTCGCGCCGAGTGCGCCAGCCGCCGCCGGCCCGGCCAGACTGATTCGGCTCCGCGGCGAGGTGCACGTTGTGACGTAGTTCAATAACTTCGGCAGTTGGGCGGAGCTGTTCTTTTCGAGCTCTCGGCTAATTTGATCCATTCACGGTACACATATGAAGGTACATGCAAGTAGGCGAGAGAGCCCGATCCAGTGGACCCGTTGGATCTAGCGGAAGCCGTTGAAGCGTCGTGCGTCGGCTTTAGTTTCAAGGCGCCCACTTTAAACGCGACCTCCCTTGAGCACCTTCTCCGTTTTTTGTGGCAATAAAATAAATAAATAACTTGGCCCTTGCAACCGTGGGAGACCTCGACGCCGCCTGCTGCCCCGTGACACCGCGCCGTTCAAGGAATCCCAATTAGCTGGCCCCAAAGCCCCGGCCAGCCTCCGATGGGCGCCACGCGCCGACCTTGTCCTGGCGCCTCGCGACTCCCCGCACTGGGGTTATGATATTTAGTTTGCAACGGCTGCTCACTGAGGAAGGGGGAAACGACCCGCCGACGCCTAACCTAACCGTGCTCCCTCAAAAGCATCGCACGCTCTGTGGGGCTGAGGTCGCTGAAATGCAGGCCGGAGATTTTGCGAGAACTACCTTGGCGGGTTCGGGAACGGGATCCATCGCAACGCTGGCAAGACGCCGGTGCAAACGTAAACAGAGCGACGGTAGCGACCCCCGATAGATGCCTTCAACGTGCGGCGGCGGTAGCTTTCATTTAGGCAGATGCTAGACCGCACCGCTAGCCGCTAGAAATCACGGAGTCTCAGTTTACGTCGCGTTTCACGTCACTCTGTCCTGTGACGTCATAAGAGATCTCCGTGTCGTGATAAGAGTTCTCGAGTTTGAATCAGAGCGGCGAAAACAACTTTTTCAACTTCGAATCCAATTTTTTTTAAATAAATGCATCTTTTGCTGCCGGACAAGCGGCAACAAAGCCATGAAATGCTGAACTATCAGATTTTGCTAACAAAAAAATTTGATAGGGTAATCCTCAGTGTCCCTTTAACATGCGTCTAACATCATTTGTCAATAGATTTATTCGCTGGTCGTCGAATAATCCTTCAACGTTTTGTTGGTGTGGAAATTTCATACAAAATGCTAAAAGAAACTAAATCGTGTTGAACTGTGGCTCGCAACTATTTCCGTTGCTTTTCATCAATAAAGGTAATAATCGAAAGAAAAAAAACTAATTTGCGAGCAAATAAGTAAAGACGTCAGCAAGAGCTATAGCCCTCAATGCAAATTACGCAACAGAGCAAGAATATGTACAAAAAACAACATTTTGAAATATTTCTATCTGCAGAAAAGGAAGGAAAAAGCAAATCGGAAAACACAGGGCAAGGCGCGATCCCAGGGAACGACGTACGGAAGCGTAGGAATCTCTTACCGCGCGTTGAAGCGGCGGCCTAATGTTTCGCGCGTGCGCACTCATAATTGTAAATTACGAGGCCACAGCTTCGTCTCTGGACGTTGCTTATATTGCGCACAAAGTCGGCTTAGGGAACGCACTTGCAGTAAGTTATTACGTTTGATTTAGTGTCTCTATTAAGCAGACATTCACTGCGCAGTGTGGCAGTGAATTCTCTAGAGTGAAGCAAAAAAGCGCTTTTCTCATTTAAAGAATCATGAAATCAAAGTCATTTGATTTTTTTTTAGAAGGAAGCCCCCTAGGGCTGGTTTTCAGATACTCACGCAAGCAGAGCTTGCAAAAACGCTCTAAAATACATAAATTTCATACAAATAGGCGAGTTAATATGCCCAGAAATCGGACAATGGTAACAGTGTGACCTCTGTTTGTGCACTTCTCAAAAAAGTATGTTTTTTATTAGCGGCGTGGCTGAGCCATATATAATTACACGAATCTTACAACAGGGTCATGCCAGCGCATATTCATTAATTACTAAATTTACCAGACATTTTCAAAGCAATTTTAGTGGTTAGATACAGCCGCTTCTAGATCCCAGTATTAACGATAGAATTCTACAGATCCGTAGTTGTCTGGATGGTGTCGTAGTCGGCCTTAGGCCCGTTTCACATGCATGCGATTTTCGCCTGCGACACTGCGAACTCCGTCGGTCTGTGACTGGCGAGGGCCGTCGGTATAGTCGCAGACGGCTTGCGATCGAGTTCCGTCCGGTTGGTATTCAATTGCAGCTTCGGTGTGTTTGGCCAGCGACTGAACAATGGGGAGCGCCGAGACTGCGTGCGACGTGCGGTCACGTGGGAGCTGTTGCCGCGGTGGAAGAAAGACTGTTTATTCTAGTGAAAACATTGAAATAATGCCCCACATCAAAAAATACACCCGTCATAACATCATCAAAACAATTGGTGTAGCGTTTCTGTCGCGTTTAATCATGGATTCGCTTTGCAAACATAAAGAAACCTTGACTGTCTCTTTGACCGAATTCGCTGCGGAGTTGCATGTGAAAGCACCGGCCGAAAATCGCACTGCGGCGTCGCCGGCTTGGCCGACTGTTTTCGTTCTAGTTGCAGCATGTGAAACGGCCCTTATATGCGACAGAGCGGTTCCCCTGTGGCGGAATATGCACACTCGACTGACCACCACCGAAGTCGCCGCCACGTCGTTTCACAACTCAAAATCAGCGAACGGACCGAACAAATGTTGATGGCATATGCAGCAGCACACAGCGAGCGTATGGGTTTGGAATGCTTCGGAATGCGTTTGGAAATGGTTGGGAAGCACCTTAGAACACAATTCATCAGCGGCGGAGCCCGCGGCAGACGTCGCCGCGCCGCGCCTCGACGGCGTCGACACGCTCCTCCTTTAGTTTCTCCTGTGCGAGAGCTCCCTCTGGCCGGCGCTATCTGCTGACAGCTTAATTCGGTTTCATTTAGTTTTTTTCGTCGTAACTATGCCTCTATCTCAGACTGCGCAGTCGGAAAATATTCGTTGTTTATTCAACTCCACACATATACCGCGAAAGTGTTCGGTAAGAAAAAGATCAATAAAACTTTAAATTCCTGAACTCACCCAGGTGCAGCCCAGGAACTCAAACGAGTTTTAGCGCGTTCGAAAATTATAAACTATTATAAATAATGAATTATAAAATCAATCTTCTACCCTGTATAATGGATGGTGCGATGTTCGCCAACACCTGCCAGTATACATTTAACACTGGATAAGGGGTGGCAAGCCAAGGCCAATATAGCCAGGTTTCTAAAATGGCTTAGTTCTCTCTGGAAAAGAGTGGGATAACTCTGGCTAACATGGCCCATGATAGCTAGGTTTCGAAAATGGCTTAGCCTATTCTGGCAAAGAGTGGGAGAACTCTGGCTAACATGGCCCATGATAGCCAGGCTTTGAAAATGGCTTAGCCAATTCTGGCAAAGAATGGGAGACCTCTGGCTAACATGGCCCATCATAGCCATGATTTCTTGATGGCACAGCCAATATCGGATCCTCATTGGCAACTCTGGGCATACTTAGGGCCACGCTTTGCCAGTGGCGTTCTAATATTGGCCCGCTGTGATGTGCTACCTGGGCTATGTTGCATGCACCAATTTTCGAAAGCAGGATACAAGTGTTTGAAAGCTGGCTATTAATGTTTGACGGCTGGATACCAATGTACGATAGCTGGATGACAGTGTTCGAAAGCTGGATAGCCAATCCGCGGCCTTTACTGGCCCATGCCGCGGAACGAACGCCAGGCCTGCGTTGGCCCGTCGATCGGCCGAACGTTGGCCGAAAACTGGCCTGAAAGTGGGACCAATGTGTCAAAGTTGTGGCGCTTTGCTTAAATGCCAATGTAAGGCCGCCGTTCATGCCAATTTTTGCCAATGATCGCCCGGTGTTCGCCCAATGTTGTGCTGCCTGGGAAGAGAAAGTCGACGTCGCCGCCTTCCTTCAACGCTCAGAAGAAACTCGAAGGCTTGTCCGATTACGGATCAAAGACCAGCAGCGGGCCGACGCCAGACGCCACGACCTACGAAGACGCAACGCGGTATACAAGTCAGGAGACCAAGTCTGAGTTTAGACGCCCATTCGCCGCCGTGGATTAAGTGAAAAGCTTTTGCGCCACTATTTCAGCCCGTAAAATGTTCTTCGTCGGCTAGGTGAACTGTATTATGGAGTCATCCCTGCGGAATGACTGCATCCCAGCGACGCCGCGTACGACCAGAAGTTGTCCCTGTCGTACGCCTGAAGCCATTATATGCGCGCTAAAGGACGCTGCATTCCCACACTATGTGTTGAGTTTCGCTCGGTCCATTTTTCTTGTTGCTAGTGGCATTATTTCTTTCAATGCATCGGGTCGATGCTTCTTTGAGAAGGGAGTAATGCCGCGAATCTTTGCAGTGTCTGTTCAATCTTCAATCCTGCCACCACGCCACTTTATCGCTTTGATTGCGATGCAAGACGCCACCAGATTTATCTCGATTGATCGCATCTAGGCAGAGCTGATTCTACGTTGTTGCTAAATGTTCTAGTCACTTTATGCCGCTTTATGCCGAAAGTTCACTGTCAGCTTTAAATTGAGCACGGCCGACAGCGGCGGGCATTCTGTTCGACACCCGCCGAGCACGCTTGTCGCTACGCCGCCGCCGAGTGATTCAGTCTATTGGGAGCTCAAGTCCGCCCAAATAAAGTGCTTTGTTTAGACACCACTTTCGCAGCATTCCTGCTCTCCGGAATGCAGTCACCACTTCGTGACAATATACGACATTATCCTGGCGGCCACACATTGATGAAGTTTCCGCAAAAGGGGCTCGGGCCATTAGCATCCTGCGCAGGCTTTGTAGTGCTAGGACAGGCAATAAAAGGCAAACATTTCTGATGATTCATAAAATGTACGTCCGCCCGATTTTGGAGTTTGGCTGTGTTTTATTCTCAGGAGCTCCTGTCTACAAACTTCGCCTTGTTGTGCTCTTGGAGCGTGGGGCGTTGCGCCTCTGCCTGGGGCTACCCAAACATGTAACCAATGCTGTTCTGCACCTTGAGGCGCGAATGTCATCTATATCAGCTAGGTTTCGCCTTTTAACAGTTCAAATAATATTGTGCGACTCACCTCTTCACTCCTCCAGTGTAATATTGTCTAGTCAACGTGCCCACTTTTTCAGTGCCGCCTGGTCTAGTTTACATACTCCAGAGATATGTTTCTTGCAGTCGCTCTGATCCCTTAAACATTAATTTCACAGATGTCCGCCAAATGTATAACAATTCACCTTCTGTTCAGATTGAATTTGATGACATTTTCCCATCCAATGCAAAGCTTCAGCCTCCTTCTCTTCTTCACGGTTTGTTGCAGGACCACCTAAGATCCTTTCCCTCCCATATTCTTATTGCTACCGATGCCTCGCAGGATCGCGAAAAGACAGGTGTGAGAATTTTTTCACCTTAACTGGGTTCGCTTTTCCAACCGTCTTTCTGACTTCACTCCAATTTATCTGGCTGAATTATTAGCAGTATTCTTAGCCTCACGAAAATTAGAAACTGCAGTTTCCCAGGTCGTTGTTATAACGGACTCTGTCCATTTGCTCCCCATTATCCTCACCCACCGAGTCTCGAGCATTACGCCTCTTTAAGTTCCCCCTCCCGCTCCATCTAAATTCGGTAAGGTTGCTTTGGGTACCGGAGCACATGCGCTTTCACTTAAACGAGGTTGCAGATTCCTTAGCAAGAGCCCCTCTCTGCGGCAAAATTATTGCTGTCCTGCCAACCTGTGCATATACAGCTGCGGTTAGGTTTCGCCGCTAGGCAATATTTCAGAAATTTGCTGCATCGGCACTTACATCATCTCCCGATAAACAACATCTTCTGCATCCTTGTTGTAGCAATAACTGGCGCTCGCGCAGACTATAGGTCTCTTTCGCGCGTTTGTTTTGCCAGGTTCCCTTTCTAAATCCTCTATAATCGGTGGCTACATTCAACCTAGAGATGCCATTGATACTTTGTACCTATTTATTTATTTATTTATTTATTTATTTATTTATTTATTTATTTATTTATTTATGTCATAATACTGCAGGCCAATAGATTGGCCCATGCAGGAGGGGCTATACAAGGCATTGAAAATGACAAATACTAAGAAAATACATGGGGTTACAAACAATGAGCAGAATAACGAAATACAACGCTCATTTACTCGAGAAAATGCTTCTCAAGAGCTTTACTAAAATTTGAGGACTGGAAAATGGCCTCGGGAAGAGAGTTCCAGTCGGAAACAGTGCGTGGAAAAAAACTGTGCTTGAATGAGTCAGTCTTTGCAAAAATGGGTTCCAGCAAATGAATTCGTGAAAGGTGTGTTCGGCGCGACAATTGTTTGAGAATTTCAGGGCGGGGTATGTTTAGTTTATGTGTTAAAAGGTTATGCATAAACAACAGACGGGAAATTTTTCTGCGCACTTCAAGTAATGGAATATGGTTGGCTTTCATTAGTGTTGTAGGTGAGTCTAACCTCCTGTATTTGTTATAAATAAACCTAACCGCTTTTTTTTGCACCATCTCTATCTTGTATATGTCTTTCTTTATGAATGGATCCCATAATACCGAAGCGTACTCTAATTTGGACTTAATGAATGTTGAGTATGCAAGGAGTTTAACTTTACTTGGGGCATCTTTAAGCTTCCGCCTTAAGTAACAAAGCTTAGAAAAGGACGAGGAGCAAATGTCTGCAATGTGTGAAGTCCATGTTAAGTCATGAGTTAACGTTACCCCTAAATATTTATATTGTGTAACCTCGTGCATTACATGATTTTGCAGTGTGTAAGAGAAAGGACTAAGATGCTTTTTGCGCGAAATGCGTAAGAGAATAGTTTTATCAAGGTTTAGTTGCATATCCCATTTTACACACTACTGATGAACAGCTAGAAGCGCATTTTGCAAGAAGTAGTGATCGTTCTGGTTATTTATGGTCTTAAAAAGTATGCAATCATCTGCAAAAAGCTTTAAAGAGACATTTCCGGGGATGGAAGCAGACAGATCATTTATGTAGATTAGGAAAAGCAGTGGCCCTAAGACGCTGCCTTGAGGTACGCCTGAAGTAATTGGAAGATCGCTAGATCTGCAGCCATTAACGTCTACGTATTGTTTCATATGTTTAAGATAAGCATGAATCCAGTTGACAAGATAAGTAGGGACGCCAATATATCTAATTTAGAAATGAGTTTGCCATGAGAAACAGTGTCAAAAGCTTTGCGGAAGTCTAAAAAAAGAACATCAACCTGCCCGGATTTATCAAGAACAACTTGGAATTCATTAACAGTAAAAACCAACTGCGTCACGGTGGACATACCCTTTCTGAAGCCGTGTTGCAAAGGGGATAAAATGTTATTTTCAGCTAGAAACGAATTAAGGTACCCAGAGACTATGTGTTCTATTAACTTACAACAAGAAGAAGTAATTGAAATCGGTCTGTAGTTAGAAATACTTAGCTTATCTCCTTTTTTATGGATTGGTACAACGCGGGTCATTTTCCAGTCCTCCGGCACATCACCAGAAGTTAAAGAGACTTGAAATATCTGTGTTAAAAACTCGGATAATTGCGTTGCAAAACGTTTAAGAAAAGCGTTTGCAATCCCATCAGGACCAGAACATGTCTTATCATTAAGTTTACGCAGCATCGACAGAACGCCATTCACAGAAATAGCCGGTACGTTACCAAGATCATCACCTCGAATTCTAGCTGTGGTTGCCCTCTCCGTCAGAAATACGCTTTGAAAGTAAGAGTTAAAACCTTCTGCAATTACTGTGCAGTCGGTCACAATGTCGTCATTAATTCGACCCTTACTCAACTGCTCATTCTTTCGACCTAAAAATTTCCAAAACTTTTGGGGATTGCTTCTGATGAATTCGGGGAGCGTCATTTCAAAATAATGAAACTTTGCTGATTTTAACTTTAACGCAAGTTTCTGTTTGAGTAGTTGGAACTGTTGTAATGAAGATATCTTTTTCTTCCTAAATCGCTTCACTTTGCGTTTCAATTGAAGAAGTTCTCGACTTATCCAAGGATTGCGACGGTTGATATGAACTTTTCTAAGTAGAATTAAATGTTCGGTACAGTACTGCACTGCATTCTTAAAGTGATGCCACAAACTATGAACGTCATTCCCGGAGGAGCTGCTTAACAGCGACTGTAAGCCGTCGATGACTGCATTACCATTAGCACGAACGAAGTCCTTTATCATTTTAGCCTGACGCACCCCCGAAGCACCAGGCGAAACACAGCAAAAGTATAAAAGACAATGATCTGATATTCCCGTTTCAACGTCAAGCACTCCATCAAAAAAGGTTTGGCTAACAAAGAATAGGTCTAGTACAGATGACTGTCTGGTGTGTTCACGAACAGCTTACTTAAGGTTTAAAGAAAACATCAGATCTAAAACAATATCACATGAGGCACATAGGCCATACGAAGGTTTGTCCCAGTCGATGGCAGGAAGATTGAAGTCACCGGTAAGGATAAGATTCCGATTCTGGTAATTTATTAAATGATCGAAAAGACAAGACATAAAAGAATCCGTTGCATCAGGTGGACGATACACAACGCAAAGGTAAAAGGTGAAGCCATGCGTTACTAGGCGCAAAAACAAGCTTTCATGCTGATCAATTTGGTCACGGAGCGTTACGTTCACTTCACACCTAGCAATCGCAGCAACCCCACCACCACGTGAACCGCGATCACGTCTGTAAATGACGTAGCCCGGTGGCACAATTTCTTCATCAAAAATACCACTGTGTAACCATGTCTCGCTTATCACCAGTACATGGGGATCATAGGAGTAGAGCACTACCTCAAGGCTGTCTGTTTTATTAACAATGCTTCTGGCATTCAAAGATATCACACGTAGTTGGCGAATCTCAGGTGGTGGTTTCGTCCGACTGCCAAAAGAATTGCTAACGATATTTTCTGCAGATGACGGTATCTGATTAATTTGATGATCATTAATAAGGGCGTTGAAGGAAGACCGAATTGAACTTGTGGCCTGTCAAGTAGAAGAAGCGGGAGCACATTTCCTTCGCGGACGCCCCGCATTTTTCACTGATTCAGAGGAAGTTGCGTCATTACTCGGGGCGTTTTGACCGATATCACCTGAAACTGCACCACTTACTTTATACCTTTGGTTCTTCTTTTCGTCCCACGCGTACACCTCTTTATTGACAACTAATTTGTTATATTTGAGGTACACTTTATCCTCGGGTTTCTTAACATCCTTAACAGTAGCCCAAAGTAGCTTTCTCGTTTTCCGTAGCCTAGGTGAAAAGTCCTCTGAGATGGACGTTTGGGAACCCTTCAGTTTTGAAGCATTCCGGAGAACCTCTTCCTTTTCAGCGAAATCAAAAAACCTCATAATCACGGGACGCTTTTTATCTTCAGCTTTTTTCCCCAAGCTGTGCACCCTCTCCAAACTCATTACTTTGACTTCAAGTTCGCTTTCAAATATTTCCGTCAGAACATGCTTCTTAAGGTCATCTGCTGTTTCAGTTTCTGACTCTTCAATGCCATAAAGGAGCAGGTTGTTACGACGAGAGTAGTTTTCAAGGTAGTCCACCTTTGTTCTTAGCGAAACTATTTCTCTGTTCAATCCTGCCAACGAGTGCTCGCATGCTTCCACCCTTTGGGCAGTTTGCGATAGTACTTCAGTTTGCTTTCAATTGAAGCAAGTCTCTGATTTGTTTCTGATATATGCAAGTCAAGTTTTGCCCCTAGATACTGAAGTTGGCATGAAGAGAACTTTTGATTCTCGATAATTTCATCGAGTTTATTTGCTACCTCTGGGCCTGGATTAAGCTCAACGTCACCGCTAAGCAAAAGTGCAAGTAAACAAAATGAATCAAAACACTCTGCAAATGTTTCAAGCAAGACGCCTGGGCAAGGCAGCACGACCAAACAAGGAGAATCGCTTTTAAATTCATAGGAGTAGCGATATCTACTAACCTGCATAAAAAAGACGAACGGGTTTAGCTGCGACTGCATCCCACGGGTGCTGCCTTGTCCACTGGTGAAGAAAACCTTAGGGGCGGTTCCCGAAAGATTCGATGATGCCGATGTTCCTTGGGATAGCCACTGCGGACGTCGAAAAAGTTCAGCACAGCGGCCGTCGGTGTCGTTGAAAATTCCGGTGTTGGCGGGGAAAAGCACTGTCACTGGCACATGCTGGTATCGTTCATTCCAAGAAGCAGCACATTCGCCGCCGCCGAGCTGAACAGAGACAGGGTCGATGCACGAAGCAAGGACCTGCATAAAAAAGACGAACGGGTTTAGCTGCGACGGCATCCCACGGGTGCTGCCTTGCCCAGGTATCCAGAGTTGCACAGCACATATAATAGTGGGCGATTTTAATGCTCACCACCCTCTGTAGGGAGGCGCTGTTATGAATAACCGAGGCAGGAACATGTTTGACTTTATGCACTCCCAAAATTTCGTCAGTATCAACGATGGTTCACCTACGTTTCTGCATGGCACGTCGTACAGCAGCTGCTTGGATCTGGAGTTTCTTTCAGCAAGTCTCCGATCCTACGTCAGCTGGTGCAATGACGTGGAAACACATGGGATTGACTACAATCCAACGTATCTATTCGTCAAGTGGTACGCACCTACAACTTCGTGTCGCGTGCGATATACAGACTGGCCTGGCTTTAGGACGTCCATGGAGACTTCCTCTGTGGACCTCACGTCACCGTTTAAAATAGAAGACCAGGTTACATCCTCTCTCGTGAGACCACGTTGTATATATGTGCGCATAGGCCAGGATCTACTATTGACGTTGAATTCGAGAGACTGCAAGCAGTCCGTCGGGGCGCCTAAAGGAAATACAGAAGAACTAAATCCACGTATGATCTCGCCCGTTGTTGCTGAGCTCAATGGCAAATAAAGCGCCACCTCTCGAGGTTAGGGAGACAGCGCTGAAGGCAGTTCTGTTCAATGCTGGACCCCCGAAAACCGCTTTCGCGCATTTGGCATGTAGACAGGATCTTGCCTTCACCCCCACAAGAACGGTATCCTTTCCATGCCATGTCGCTTTACCAACGCCGTAATAATGTAGAGGTAGCTGAAGAATCCTTCAAAATGGTTGTGGGCACAACTCTGGTAGCATCAAACAGTTTGGAGGCCTTTGTGCCACCTTCACCAGACGAACACTACGACATGCTATCACGATGCCTGAACTAGAAGCTGCTCTTTTCTCGTGTAGGCCTTCATCTACAGCTGGTCCTGATAGGATTTCGTGCGTATCTCTCTCTCACCTTGGCACGGAAGGCCGAACTGTGCTGCTCAGTTACTACAATGATACATGGGCTTCCGGAATTGTTCTAGAACACTGGAAGATCATCCGCCTAGTTGCTCTTTTGAAGCCTGGAAAGCCTGCTTATGAGCTTACCTAATACTGGCCAGTTGCGCTAGCAAGCTTCGTCGGTAAGGTTATGGAGCGAATGGTGCTGGTGCGGCTCGAATGTTTTTTAGCGCAGAACGATCTATATATCCGGGCATGATGACCGCATTCCGGGGGGGGGGGGGGGGGGCGTTCTTCGATTGACAGCGTAATCGACCTCATATCGACAGTGAAACTTGAAAAACGCAGTCGCCGACTCGTCGCTGCTGTCTTCTTAGACATCAAATGGGCCTACGATAACGTACTTCATGACGCCATCCCAGATGCTCTTGACGACATGGGCGTTGGCGGCCGGCTGTACTCGTAGATTATGAGCTACCTCTACGGCCGGCCCGTTTACTTGTCTACGCCTGATGCAGAGGCTACCCGCCATCAGGTTTGCTATGGAGTTGCACAGGGGGTAGTTCTCAGTCCAATCCTATTTATCGTGGCGTTTATTTGAGTGGTGAGGGTACTTCCAACACACATTCACATCAGTGCATATGCTGATGATATCTGTGCCTGGGCTTCGGGTTCGACACGTCCTCAAATGTGCGCGAGATTACAACGTGCCGTGTCATCTACTTCAATGTACCTACGGCGTCAGGGTTTGCACTTAGCAGCTCAAAAATGTGCTGTGGTCGCATTCACGCGCAAGTCTGTCTGCCGCTACCCGCTAACACTTCAAGGGGCTGAAATATCATGCGTCTTCCAACGCAGACTTTTGGGCATTATCATTGACCGAGATGTGTCATGGTCGAGGCGTATATATGTGCTAAAGAAAAGACTCACTCTTTTTGCCATCTCCTTCGCTTCGTAGCGGACATTAAATGGGGCCCAACGGAGCGCTTCTTGTTAAGACTTTACTATGCTCTCTTTATAAACCACATTCGTTATAGCCTTCCTGTACTCCCTACCATGAGCATTTCCTGCTTGCGGACATTAGAGAGTGTCCAAGCACAGGCGCTCAAGATATGCCTCGGATTATCACGTCGTGCCTCAAACAAAGGCACGATTGAGGAATCTTGTGCGTGCCTAATATCGATCTACCTGTCACACGAACCACTTCGTGTATCAATGTAACAATGTGGGCTAGTTGGTGTATTTCGGACATAACTTCACCAGCGAAAGCACGAGACACCAGGAGAAGAACACAGGACAAGGCTGGACTAACAACTGAAGTTTAATCGAGAAACAGCCAACTTAGGACACCAGAAGACGCAAGCGTATCAGACAGACTAAAAAACTAAAAAACAAATACTTAAGTGACGATTCATCAAGGAGTGGACACACGCTCCGTAACTAGCAATCAACAAAAGGCACACACCAAAGGCACAAAATGCACATACACTTCGTGTATATTTACGCGCGCTTATACGGCACCGCTCTTACTGCTGACGAAGATTTTTGATGAGCGACCGGACAGCACTGCTTCCCGTGCAATGCGCTTCCATTGTTCCGCATTGCCATCAGACTATGCCCTGCCGCGTCATCCCTTGCAGGCACCATGGGTGATGGCTCAGCCTTCAGTATGCCTATATGTCCCTGGCATACTAAAGAAATCGGTGATGCCGCTCTGCGGGCTGAAGCAACTTGCTCTTGCCTTCATATGGCAGAATACCAAAACTGCGTGCACGCATACACTGATGGATCTGCGTCATCAAAGGCATCAACCGCAGCTTCGGTAATTCCCGTTCAGCAGACGACCCGGAGATTCCTTTTAGGACACAAGCCTACTTCAACCACCTCAGAGCTTGCGGACCTTCGGAAAGCGATTCGCCACATCTGTGGAGAATCGCCTCAAGTGTGGTGCATTTTCACAGACTCCAAACACGCGCTAAATATTTTGGGATGCTTCCTACGCCACACCGCCTACCAGGCTCTGGCTCTTGATAACACTAGACTCCTGTCATCTGCTCAGGAAACAGGCCACCGAATAGTGTTCCAGTGGATCCCTGCACACTGCGGACTCGACGGAAATGAGACCACTGACGCAGAAGCAAGGAGCGCCTTCAGCACGGGCTTGCGCAAAGTTGTGCCGTTCTTTAGACCGGACACCACTTGTTTCCTTTCGGGGTCCATGAGGAGTGCGACGGCTAGATACTGAGCCCTGCCAGGCACTCGACACATCCGCCTTAAACGGCTATATCCGCAGCTGGCCTTTTCTGTTCCTCGCAGAATACCATGCCCTATTGTATGCATAATACATAGGTTACGTTTAAACGTCGCCTTCAAGCGCGAGTACTTGCAATTAACTGAAAAAGCGGGCTCCCCGGACGACTGTACCACATGTGGCGTGTTAGAGACTGTCGAGCATGTTTTAGTGGCATGCCCAGCGTATGCACGAGAAAGACTTCTGCTAGAATCTGCTTGAAGTCTCTTGACACCAGGCCCCTCTCGGAGGATTTGATCCTCGGCGCTAGGCCATAGTTCGAAAATTTTAGACCCACCGTTGTGCTCTGCCTAACTCATTGATCATTGATCATGCTCCCGAGTGACTCAGCAAGGCAATGTCATCAGCGAATCACAGATTATTTAGTTATTCTCCATTAACTCTTACCCATAACTGTCCTCAATTCAGGCCTCTGAATACGTCCTGTAAACAGGCACTGAATAGCACTGGTGAGATCGTGTCTCATTGCCTCACGCCCTTGTTTATTGAGTTTTGGGAGCTTAAAATGCTACATGAAACCTGGCTGCTTGCGTAGCAGCCACTCACACCAAAGAGCTATTCCATCCTTTCAGATGACACTTCCATTCTCGCTCTTCATACCGGTACTGTGCCGCTCCACCGTCCGTGTACATATATCCTCGCTCGTGCTGACAGTCGAATCCGTGACAACGCTCCAGCCATGCTCCCTTAGGATCCCCTACGCGCGCCGCTTCGCTGGCCTCATCAGTGATTTGCAGCAGCGACCGCCACATATGGCGAGCAACTCTTGGGTCATGCGCAGTTGCGCTGCCTGCTAGCGCACCTAAAATGCGCGCGCTCTCTTTCCGAGCGCGCGCATATTAAATGGCTAAAAAAGAGGCCGTAGAGAACGACATTTACCCCCACACCCCACCCCTCACAAGACGACACATCTCCCGGGACAAAAAAAAACTGAAGACAAGTGGTGAGAAAAAGGACAGAAAAACATTGGCGTGCTGCGGTTAGAGAGTTAACCATTGCAGGCGTCCGCCGAATTTGGGAAGCCTCAGCCCGTTGACGGTCAGGTGGCCCGTGGTGTCCTCCTTTGTTCCAGTGCGAGCGTGCCATGCGCCTGGTGGGCCTCATGCGCTTAAGTGCTTGATGAACGGCCGTGGTACGCACTGAAGGCCGCCACGTTGACCGGTCCGGTTTCACGACCACCCTGTGCATTGCGAAGCAGGTACGACTGCAGAGACACACGCTTTGTCGCCACGCAAGCGCCGCTCCATCGCGGAGTGAGGGAGGCGGTAAATTCATTTGCCGCATCGCTGAGTGGGTGAGTGTGACGGAGCACCTCGTCGCCGACAGAAAACTGCAATGGTCGCGTGCCCTTGCTATGAAATTGCGGCCCAAAATGACTGGGCAGAAAAAAGTTGGAAGATGTAAAAAGCGCTGCCTAATCTTTCGCCAATTGATAGTAACCGTTAAACGGGCTGCTGAAGTTGCGGGCGCTGTGTGAGCTGACGCCATATACGGAGGTCAGTGTTTACACTGCGCAACTTGAGACGTCTAGTCTCGCAGGCGCTTCTGACGCGATCGCCAAAAACAGAAACACTACTTACTGTGTTAGGAGAGCGGTGTTGTGATCCTTGGGCTGGGATGACCTAATCAACGGCAGATGTGGCCGTGACGGACCCACAGGCGGAGACTGGGAGGCGCCGTCGCTCCTGGACGTCCATATGCCGGACCCTCCCTTTGTTGTCCTGATTGCCTCGTTCGGCCTTCCTGCGGGCCTCTGGTGCGGGATCACTTTGGGGACGCTTCCGGGCCAAACTCGCCTTCCCAGAATGGCTGCTAGCTGGGCGCGCTGGCACAGGCTGTGACCGAGCAGCGGACGGGGAGAGGAGGACCTGGGTGTCCCGGCTGCGAGGAGAATACCCGGCTCGCCGACAGAGAAACTCCGAGCAGAAGGGAGTGAAGTGGTGTGTGTTCTGACTCTCGAGTAGAGTGGCCGCTCCGCCGGTCGGTCTCCGACCAAGTTTTTACGCTACCATGACAATGTAAATAGTGTACATAAAGTTCTCCCTTTTGGTCACCTTAAATCCGACTCCAGACCGCTTCGTTCCTGTTCTGCCCGACAACACCTGCTGAGCGACGGCATGCTACCCGATCCACGACAACTGGTTGGCAGCGGCGGGATGGCCTGCGTGATGTCCTAGCTCCGGTTTGGTGAGTGCATCGCCTTCTTTCCTTGGAGTCCTGCCAGGCTTAACATTAAGTGCTGTTCTTCTTGGTAGGCAAAATTTGGTTGCAGAAGCCTGTTTGAATTTGAACCTTGCTCTGCACCAACTCTCTTGAGAGACTAGCGATCACAAAAAAAAGGGCAGTGATGGATTGGAGGAAGCTGCGGAAGACGGAGATGGTCTTGATATGTGGTGAATTGGGGATTGATTGTGGTAAATCCATGACAAAACGGCAAGTTGTCGACGCGATTCAAGAAGGCGGCTTCGAGGATGAGGAGATTGTAGAGTGTTGGGAGGACATAAAGAATAAAGCTGAGGAGGAGGAAAGAAAAAGGCAATATGAGCTTGAGCTAGAGAGCAAGCGACTGGAAGTGAGGCTAGCTGAAGCTGAGGCGGAAAAGGCAAAAGCGGCTACGCCCAATGTTGAGAATAACCTGTCATCTAAGCCGGCAAAAATGAAAGATCTTTTGTCTCCTTTCAAAATGGGCGAGGACATAGGGTTATTCCTTGTAAACTTCGAGCGCACATGCGAAAAAAATGCAATCCTTCGTACCACCTGGACTCAACACCTCTTGACGGTTCTTCCTTGTGAGGCTGCCGACGTGCTGGCTCGGCTTACTAAGGCGGAAGCGGACGACTATGACAAAGTGAAGGCGACATTGCTTAAGAAGTACCGATTGTCGGCCGACGCTTTCCGTCGGCGGTTCAGAAACTCCGCGAAACAGCCCACAGAGTCCTACGCAGATTTTGCGTACAATTTAAAGGCAAACTTAGTCGAATGGCTCAGGGCCGCAGAAGTTTATGAGGACCGCGACAAAGTTGTAGAACATATTTGCCTAGAACAGTTCTACAACTGTTTGAATGAGGAAACTCGGCTCTGCGTTCAAGATAGGCCCGAAAAGAAAAGCTTGGAGCGCGCCGCGGAGCTTGCAGAAGAATTTCAGGCCAGGCGCGACGGAGGGAAGGAAAACGTGCGGGCAGTCATAAACAAGCGTTTGCGGGCAGGTGGGCTGGAAACGCTGATTGGTCAAACAAAATGTGACGTCACGTTTAAAACGTCACATGACGTCATGGTCACGTGACTTTTGATGACGTCATGTCCGGTTGAGGAGAGACATATTTTCTCTAGATTTTTCTCGGAATTCCCCACGTTTTTGACAGCGCGCGCGGGTTCAAAAAGCGCACCTGATGCGCCGCGCTTTCACACACTGCATGCGCGTTTCTATATTTTTATTATATATGATATCCTTGAACTGCTGGCGTATTATTTTAGTGCGCTCGAACGGCGCGCTTCGTTGTGCATTTATTATAATCGCCACTGCCTGGCGGACCCGATACAGCTTTTGCAGACCTGAGAGGTTAAACACGTACTATCCATGCAAAGCCACGCAAATGCGCCTACAGGTGACCACGCCCGTCTATCAGCGCTCCGTCGAGTGCCTGCATTTACAACCGAGTGCTGTAGGACTATGAACCTGACCTAGAGCATACATATTATAATTTTTCATTGTATTTTACATTCTCTACATGCAGGAGACTACACTCATAGCTTTCGTTAGTGCAGAAATTTCGTACAACCGTGTAAAAATTTGGCGGTCAGGTTTTTTTCTGCACGACGTTTTGGAGGAGAAAAGCATTGGGTCTTTGAAGGACGACAGTCTATATAAACTCCTATTCACTGTGTCGTCGTACCTATCGTAATTAATGACGACATATAAAGGCTTTTGATACAACTCTCGTGATTTAAAACAAAACTGTTCGTTTCACTAACCCGCGAAAAAATATTGCGCGCAATCATTCGCCACAGCCCGTTGCTGCGTAATTTTTGTTTTGTGCGGATTTTCTTTTATAATATGACAGCTGCACGCGATAGCTTATATATATAGTTGCGCAGCCGACCACTGCAGGTACCAGTAAACACGTACCCCGTTTAGAATGAATTTAAAAACGCGGTCGGGAGTTGGAATTATTTGTCCGGGACGCTGCGGTCACAGTTCGCAGTTTTGAAAATTGAAACACGGAAATTTTTGCGCATAGCTAGTCACTCTTGCATAAGTAAATATCTTATTCCTACCCATCATCCCCTTGTCAAAACACATATATTAATGAGAAAAACGACCCATTTGATGCAATTAAGTTCACAGTCCTACAGGGTGGGTTCCACAACAAAGAGAGCAACGGGAGTCGTACTTTATTTACAAATTTGTAACAATTCCTCACGGCATGAAAGTCCGGGTTTATTGACCACCATCGCCCCTTTCAGAGCCAGTGTTGACCTTAGGAGTGCCGGCGCGTCAAACCTCGGTCGTTTGTCGCCAGTGGCATCTTTTTCAAGCTTCGCTGCCCGTCCGCTTACACAAAGCTCTTAATTCATCCCCCACCCCTGTCTTCCCAGTTCGACGTACCACCTTGTCGAGCGGGGTGCAATTGAAGAACCAAGAACCCTTGATTAAATGCTCCTGCCATTCACCCCTACCCCCCCCCCCCCCCAAGGGACACTTTCGCGAACTCGTATGTTTTGCCGCCTTTTTTCTTTTTCTTTTGTGTGTGTGTTTCATGCACAGTGCACGTGTGTGTAGTTAAGCTAACTGCGCCGCTGATTCCGCCTTCACTATTCGTACCGAAGACGCTCCTGGAACGTCTCCTGCCCTGTCTGAATTTATTGTTTATTTGTTTGCTCGTTTTGGCCGGCGGCACGGGCAGTACATGCATCTATGATTCTTATCTGCTCCGGGACTCCGCCAAAGTCTGTTATTGTTGCTTTGAGGGCCCGGACGCCCTCCCTCCCCTCGTTATTCCTTTTTTCCCCCGGGCTGGCCTCCCGCGCAAGCTCGCTGGGCGGCAGGGGACAAAGCGTTTTTCTTTTTCTCTTTATTTCTTTCTCCTTTTTCTAGTATTTTTCTTTTGTGCCCATCAAGGGTTCTTGGTTCTTCAATTGCACCCCGCTCGGCAAGGTGGTGCGTCGAACTGGCAAGACAGGGGTGGGGGATGAATTCAGAGCTTTGTGTAGGCGGGCAGCGAAGCTTCAAAAAGATGCCGCTGGCGACAAACGACCGAGGTTTGTCGCGCCGGAATTCCTAAGGTCAGCATTGGCTCTGCAAGGGGCGATGGAGGTCAATACACCCGGACTTTCATTAATGCCGTGAGGAATTGTTATTAAATTTGTAAATAAAGTACGACTCGCGTTGCTCGCGATTTCTTTGTTGTGGAACCCACCCTGTAGGACTGTTAACCTAATTGCATCAAATGGGTCGATTTTCTCATTAATATATGTGTTTTAACAAGGGGAGGTAGGGATAAAATATGCGCGCGGTGGTTATTAAAGCGAATTCGTATAAAGTTAACGGTCTGCCCAATGTACTGCGTACTGCACACACTGCATCCTAGGAGGCATATTACGTTGCAAAAATCCCAATCAGAGTTGTCATTAATTTTCCATTTGAATCCTGAAGCTGTGCTTATTTCACAGCTTGATGTTTGTAATGTGTTTGCAGACCTGGAATCTACTTTTTCCACAAGGTCGACACCCCAAAACCGGCTCTTTATGTGACTGAGTGTATTAGAATGTTTCGAATGTTTTTCGGTCGTCTGTAGACTGCATGAGGGAGAGCAGTGAAAATTTTGGCGAGGCGCTAGCTCGCTTTGTTTGAGAATGTTGAAATGTTTTTTTGAAGATTTTGTTTACGTACGTTAGGCGGCTGGGTTACTGGTGAAGGGAAGTACGAGATTTGCCTGATGGTCTGTTTGCTCGCTGTATCGACGTCACTCCAGTATTTGCTCTCGGTTGGGTTTGGATGTCCTTTGAATGGCATCGTCGGCAATGGCGACGGGTATCGCTGCTTAATGAGGACTTCTGCATGCGTTTGGAATTTTTTACGAAGTCTTCATCTTGGGAACATATTCCTTTAGATCGATGTGCCTGAGAGTATGGGATGCTTGTTTTAGAGTGACGAGGATGGCAGGTTTGGAAGTGTACGTATTGTTGACGGTCCGTCGGTTTTCTATATACACTGGTGGTGAGTGAGCTTTCGTTTACCAAAATCTCAACATCTAGGAAGTTAATTGTGGTGTGGGCGCACGTGTAAGTGAAAGATATGTTGGGGTGGACGAGGTGTGTCAGTCCAAATTAAAAAGATGTCATCCAAGTAGCGTTTGTATAGGGTGGGCTTAATGGGACAATCTTTCAAAAATTTAGACTTATTACTATGCATGAAGATGTTGACGTAGGTGTGGGCCATCCTTGTACCCATGGCTGTGCCGTTAATTTGTGAATAGTGTTGATTGATGAATTCGAAGTTGTTATATTCGAGTACGATTTTCGACAGTATTTATAAAACACGTGGAGCAGGGGAGCATCAAATCACTGATCGAAGCGTATGAACAAAACAGAAAGGAGGAATCCCCTGCTGCACGTGTATTAGATATGTTGTTCACAGCAACATCTTGCATGAAGCTGCAGGGAAGAGAAAAGTCGATGAGACGTAGCCAGTTGTACTTGAGCCGTCTACATCGAAGGATTCACCACCGATCCTCTCACCAGGTTTCGTGAAGCTTGCGCTTTATCGTGCCGGTTTACCACTGTCCTTCTTGCTAGTGAAGCGATTATTTTTTTAATGTTCTCTTTTTGCCCCATTTTCCATCTGCCATTTTTGATCGTGCCATCTTCTGGGCAAGTACTACGTTTGAGGTTCGAAAAAGATGCATAAGCGATCACGACCTATGCAAACAATAACAAAGACGAAACACGCTACAAGAGCACCACTAGCTGCATATCTGCATATCGCGCGCACACGTGCGACTGATTTTCGCTGACGATCGGCCGCTCCCGCTGTATTCAATTAGCTGTGTCGCCAGATCGTCTGTCGCGAGGCGCTTTCGCTGTGCCCGCATGACCGCTTGTCTTGACCTTCCAGGGGAATTGCGCGTTGCTTGCGCGCGGCTTAGCCCGAAGCCGGTATACCGGCTGGCCACCGCCACATCTGGACCTGGTTTCACTCAAATTGGTCTCAGCCGCGCGCCGCGTCTTGTTCGGTTCGGGCGCGAACAATACGCGAGATTCAAAGCGCTCGGCCGTCTCCGTCTCTATGGGGGGGGGGGGCACTTGACCCCAAGGGCGATCCTTTTCAGCACCACTCCGCCGTCGCCCGCCTCCGATTGAACAGGCGGCGGGTTCAAAGGGGAGCTGCCGCGGAGAGGCCGGGCAGCTCGTCCTAATGACAGCGCAGAACATGCGTCACTGACAGCCCCCTTCCTTTCGCCGTCTTGTCCATCGTGCGTCGCGCCGAGCCCGACAAAGGCCGTCACCCCCCCCTTCCCCTTCTGAATCGGGGGGCGGGGGGGGGCGGAAATTCCGCAAATAGTTTCCCAGAGGCATCCTTTTTTTTTCATGGGGTCAAGGAAGGTGGCCCAAACAGTGCGAGGCAACGTTCTCTGTTCATTCTAGAGAAGCAAGCTTACACTGCAAAATTAAACCGTGTCTTTCTCTTCCAAATGCAATTAACTAGGAGTCCTGTCCAAAACCATTCCAGGTTGTTATGTGGGCACCCCCAACCTTTTTTATTTCCGTGTAACTCCAGCACTTCTTCACCTTTGTCATTGTAGCCGCTATTGTTCAAGTACCATGCAACATCTTGTTATTAGCACTTGCTAATTCGTGCCTTCTGCAGGGTTTAAAGGACCTTTTTAATTGGAAATGAGAGCATGTGCACAGGGTGGAAAGCGCGTGATCTGCCAGGAAACACTAAAGCGGCCCCGAGAAGGGATCTTTATTAAGGATGCCAGCCATCTTGGGCCTCTCCACTTGGCAACGACGACAAAGCGTGTGCGGTCCCTATGGTTAGGCCCCAGCTGTGGAAGCCATCCTCGGACACGACCATGACCTTCGACATCTGATGTTTTTATTTAAAAACACAGGGACCAAAGTCGTGCTGTATGCAGTGCAATCGCCATGTGGTACCATAATCATCCACCTAGCCCGGCTCTTTGGGCGGATTCAGGAAACGACTGAAAAGAACAAAAGTAACGAGCAAACAAAGGTGCGCTGCATAAAAGTTAGAACGTAAAGAGACGAAGGCACGCTGCGCTAATGCTGTAGCGAGGTCTAACATGTAAAATTTCGCGGCTGGCGTCGATTTCTACAAAGCGCGAGTAGTGCCTACGGAAATAAACAAAGGCGCACTGGAGATGGGTAAGTCTGTATACAAGCACGAGTTTTTGTCTCTACCAGCGATTTAGTAGCTCACACCGCGCGATTTTGATGTCTGGCGTCGATTTCGACAGAGAGGGAATACGGGCACGAAACGGGACGCTCGCGATCTGCCAGGAAACAATGAGGTGGCCCTAAAAAGGGCCGTTTGCAGGAGCACTTCAACCGCGACCTGCAGCGGCGTGGCGGCGCGGTGAGCAGTAGGCCCAGCAGTGGTCCGTCTTGTGCCCTTTGGCTCCGCACCGACGACACCGGTGCACGACGTACACCTCTCCTGGTCTTGCCCTTGAAGCCGACGCTATCCCTGGTCCGTAGATCTTGACGAGGGCCGCGACGATAATCTTTGACATCTGGTCGATGCCCCGGTCTCTCGCCACGTGATATCGGTCTGCGGCAAACAAGGACAGCATCGGCTTGCCAGAAGCATCCAGGAAACGATGCTGCAAAAAAAGTTACGTTACAAGCGCCGCAATTTGGTGAGTTCTGCTCGAGAAAACTTGCGAAAATGTTGTTCAACCCTTACCTCGGGGTTGAGAATGTGCACGCCCGACAAGCGCTTCAGCGTGGCTGACAGACGGTTCAGCTGGCGACGCCGGCGGTCCTCAAATTGCGCCTTACGTGGCTCATCGAAATGGCGTGGCAAGACTTTGAAGACCAGCACGACACTGGCCACGTTCTCCTGCAGCAGCAAAACGAGGTCCTGGAATGCGCAAGACATGTAGGTAAGCGGTCCAGCACTTCATGAAGCGAAATTTGAGATAAAATGCCTACCTTTATGTGGCTGGAAGCGAAATTTGAGATAAAATGCGTACCTTTATGTGGCTGGCGATTTCTCGCGGGTCATCCCCTCTGTCGAGATCGTTGCCGCCAACATATAGGACAACAAAATCGAGGCGTGCCGAAAGCATGTCTCTCGAATCATTTCAGCTAGGCTGATTGCGTCGTGGCCGCTAAAGCTGAAAGTGCATGCTCTCACTAACGGCGAAAGCCGTAAGCGAGAACTGCACAGAAATTTCAGCTGGCTGTCGCCGACGAGCGCACCACGCAAAAAAGCCATACCTGGACAGCTCCCGAAACGCGCCCGCCGCCGCCTAGGTTCACGAAGCGAATGCCCGCGCACCACGCAAGCACGGCCGGACCTAGCGATTCCCTAGGCCGTCTAGGGACAGGTTGAGAGAGGCGCGGCGACCCCACATCCGGTTGAGAACGAGGGAGAAGCAGAAAAACGTCACGGAGAAGCGCATCCCATCGACCAATCAGCGTTTCCAGCCCACCTGCACCCAAACGCTTCTGTCACAAAGCCATACAGGAATATCCGTGAATCGTCCATGGCGGCGAGAGGACCGAGCGACCCCCACGAAGGGAGATAAAGGGACACACGAGGGGGAGCACGGGAAATGGCCCGTCGAGGGAGGCTACGCGGACAAAGAAAAGAAGCAAAAAGAGCGGGCGAAAGCCTTCGAGGTGAGGAAACCGCCAGTCTGTTTCCGCTGTAACGAGCGTGGACATCTGGCGAGCGGTTGCCGAAAGGCAAAGTTTGTTTTTTCGCTCACCACCCTCGATGATGAAAGCATGCGCCTACTGGAACCGTATATGCGCAAAATGACAGTGAATGGGAGAGAGTGCCGCGTTCTAAAGTCGAGAAGGTGTTGGTTCTACGCGACTCCGCCGCTACTATGGACGTGGTGCACCCCGCGCTCGTTTCGCCGAAGGAGTTCACGGGCGAGTGCGCGTGGATCAGGCAGGTGGCCCAAGAGGACAGTGTCTGTCTGCCTGTCGCGCGCGTCACCATTGAGGGCCCGTTTGCGATATTGCACACTGAAGCGGCGGTGTCGGCGACCTTGCCAGAGCAGTGCCCCTACCTCTTTTCAAACCGCTCGGAGGAGCAGTTGGAGACGAGGGGGTTGAGCTATGGGGATCGCTCCGTGCACGCGCTTACGCGTCCTAAAGCCCGCGAAATCGCGGCCCAGTTGAGTCATTCCGGGGAAGCAGAGAGGCATGCAACGGGCGAAAAAACTGTGCAGGTGGGCGCAGAGACCGCTCCTTTCGGAAATGAGACGCCTTCAGCGCCGTGTGGCGAGGCCATTGAGGAGTTGGAAATTTCGGTTCTGCCCCCCCAGTTAGACGGCTTTCCCGAGTTGATTAAGGTAGACCGACAGACCATCGCAGCTGAACAGGACAGCGATGCAACTCTCCGAGATTTGCATGATCATGTCGGTGAGGGACTGGGAATGAAAAACGTCGCTCTGACGCAGCGCGCAGGAGTACTTTATCGGCAGTACAAAGACAAAAAAGGTGTGCACTACGACCAGCTAGTGGTGCCCCAAAAATATCGGGCAGGCCTTCTAAAGCTGTGTCACGGAAGCGGCTGGTCCGGCCATCTCGGCATCAAAAAAAACAAAGGCCCGGCTTTTAAGAGAATTTTATTGGCCAGGGTGCTTCAAAGATGTTGAAAGATTTGTCCAGACCTGCGTCGCATGTCAGAGGGTAGGAAAATCCCACGATAAATGCAAGGCGCCCTTGAAACTTGTGCCACTAATTAGCGAACCGCTCCGGCGCCTTGTGGTGGACGTTGTAGGTCCACTACCTGTGACCGCATCAGGCTATCGCTACATTTTAACACTCATCTGCCCAGCGACGAAGTTCCCGGAGGCAATTCCCTTGAAAAAGCTGAACTCCGTGGGAATTGTCGACGGGCTGTTAAAGGTCTTTTCTAGAATAGGTTTCCCCACCGAGTTACAGAGTGACCAAGGCAGCGTTTTTACGAGCGCACTTACGGTCACGTTTCTAGAGAAATGCGGCATTCGCGTTATCCACAGCTCTATAAGACACCCTCAGAGCAATAGTGTCGAGGCGTGGCACCCCGTACTAAAAAGAGTCCTCAGGGCCTTGTGCTACGAGCACCGCCGAGACTGGGAGGCATGCTTGCCAGCTACCATGTTCGCGCTTCGGTCAGTGCCACATGAAGCCACCGGCTTTAGTCCAGCAGAACTGGTATACGGCCGGTCGCTCAGGTCGCTCCTTCGCATGCTTCGCGAATCTTGGGAGGGCAAAGGTGAGGATCCCACCGTCCTTGAATATGTACTTCAGCTTCTGGAACGGCTTCAGTCATGCAGAGAGCTCGTTGAGGCCAACATGAAGTCGGCCCAGCAGAAAGCTAAACTCTACTACGACCGAAACGCACGACAGCGATCGTTTTCGGCGGGGGACAGGGTAATGCTGCTGGCCGCGTCGAAGGCAAACAAGCTGGACGTGCAGTGGAAGGGCCCCGCGCAGGTTGTGGAAAAACTGTCAGAAACGAACTACGCGGTAAAGATCCCGGGTAGGCGGAACGAGGTAAAGATCTACCACTGTAACCTCATGAAGCCCTATCGACAACGCGAAGCAATCGTCCAGCTTGCGCTGAATGCACCTGAAGAGGTGCAAACAGATTTTGTATTTCCAGGCAGTGACATCCCCTCTTTTACTGGAGTTCTCGAGAGGATACGTGGTGATGCAGAGCTTACCGAACAACAGAAAGAGGAACTCCAGCAGCTACTTTCAGATTTCGAGGACACTTTCGCTGACAGGCCGGGAAAGACACTCTTAGTGGAGCATGATATTCAGGTGACCACCGACGAGCCTATTCGCTCCAGACCGTATCGCGTCTCTCCGAGGCAAAGGGAGATCCTTAATGCTGAGATTCACCGCATGCTTGACCTCGGCGTTATTGTGCCAACGAAGAGCGAATACACGTCACCTATCATACTGGTAGAAACACCCGGGAAAGAACCACGGCCCTGCATCGACTACCGAAAGCTAAATGCCATCACACGCGACCAACTTTATCCTATCCCAAATTTGGAGGAGCGGGTAGAAACGGTCAGCAAGGCCCAGTATGTCTCAACTCTTGATCTAACCCGCGGCTACTGGCACGTTCCCCTGACGGATAGAGCCAGTCAGTACGCGGCCTTTATCTCTCCACTCGGCACTTTCCGACCACTCGTGATGAGCTTCGGGCTCAAAAACGCGCCGTTTTGCTTTCCTCGGCTGATGGATCGGGTGCTGACAGGTACAGAAGCATACGCGCTTCCTTGCCTGGACGACATTGCGGCTTTCTCCGACAACTGGGAGGCTCAACTGCGCCACTTGCGCGAGGTTTTGACCCGACTGCGAGAGGCGGGATTGACTGTCCGGGCTGAGAAGTGCAAGCTTGGTAAAGCTGAGGTCGAGTATCTTGGTCACGTTATCGGACGGGGCTACCGCCGGCCGCTGGACGCTAATGTCGCAGCCATACGCGATTATCCTAGGCCGTCTACAAAGACTGACATACGCGCCTTTCTAGGGTTGGCTGGCTATTATCAGCATTATATTCCAGGCTACTCGGAAATGGCGAGTCCGCTCACAGATAGCTTAAGGAAGGAGGAGCCGATTAAGGTGAACTGGAATACCAGCAAAGAGCAGGCTTTTCTCGCGTTGAAGAAAGCGCTTACCAGCCGGCCTGTACTAAAGGCTCCTTCCTACGACCGCACCTTCATTGTTCAATGCGACGCGAGTGAGAGGGGGATGGGGGCGGTCCTGAGCCAGCGCGACGAGAACGGAGAGGAACACCCTGTGTTATTCGTAAGCCGAAAACTGACGACCCGTGAAGAGGCGTACAGTGCCACGGAGAAGGAGTGCGCTTGTTTAGTGTGGGCCACCCACAAACTTCGGTGTTACCTGGCCGGTTCGCGATTCGTCATCGAGACTGATCACTGTCCATTGACCTGGCTTCAGAACATGTCTCCGAAAAACAGACGCTTGCTCCGCTGGAGTCTCGCCCTACAGGAGCATAATTTTGAAGTTCGCTACCGGAAGGGTAAAGAAAATGGTAATGCCGATGGCCTCAGCAGAGGCTTTGTTCGCTAAGCGAAATTGGCTATTCCAGGCGCTCGTCTAAGCGTACCTGGCGTAATGAAAGTTTTTTTTTTTGCTTTTATCTTCGTTTTTATGAGTGCCCTTCCGCATTTGATTTTGTGTTCAGTCTTAGCTTAGGTGAGAATGATAAATGTTATGTTGAACTCCTCCCGTATGTCCAACTTTAGGCTCTCGTAACCCATCCATCGGCTGTTTGTCTCTTGATTGCAGCGGAAGCTGCGGTTTCTTTTCACAATGCCGCGAAATCTCATTCAAAATTGTAAGGTGCTGGGCTCTGAAATCGCCCACATATGTCTAATATGCACGCAGCTCACCCTACCTGACGCCCTGGGAGTGGGAAAAACGGGGCGTATTCATGCAGAACAGCTTAAGGCGTTGTTCCTGGATTTCCTGGCACGGCTCGGGGTGGTCGGTGGTGCTCTTGCCTTGCTGGATTGGGGCATTGTGCAGGCTTGATCACTAATGCCCTACCAGAGAGTCTGGGCCTGCAGTCATTCCCCATCAGGACCACCCGGAGAACAAGGGACCTGTCCAGCTGATCCGGCCTCTTCAGAGGACACCGAGCAGATGTAGCCCCTTTCGAGGCCTCTTCCTGGCGGCGGACGAGCTGTTGTGATCCTTGGGCTGGGACGGCCTAATCAACGGCAGATGTGGCCGTGACGGACCCACAGGCGGAGACTGGGAGGCGCCGTCGCTCCTGGACGTCCATATGCCGGACCCTCCCTTTGTTGTCCTGATTGCCTCGTTCGGCCTTCCTGCGGGCCTCTGGTGCGGGATCACTTTGGGGACGCTTCCGGGCCAAACTCGCCTTCCCAGAATGGCTGCTAGCTGGGCGCGCTGGCACAGGCTGTGACCGAGCAGCGGACGGGGAGAGGAGAACCTGGGTGTCCCGGCTGCGAGGAGAATACCCGGCTCGCCGACAGAGAAACTCCGAGCAGAAGGGAGTGAAGTGGTGTGTGTTCTGACTCTCGAGTAGAGTGGCCGCTCCGCCGGTCGGTCTCCGACCAAGTTTTTACGCTACCATGACAATGTAAATAGTGTACATGAAGTTCTCCCT